>NC_082726.1:659318-804460 GCF_030144855.1 Hypanus sabinus | reverse complement strand
ACACACTCTCACACACTCACACACACTCACACACACACACACACACACACACACACACACCACAGTGATCAGCAACTACCGCAGCCTGCATGAGCTGAACTGAACTTTATATTTCCATTTGACAATTCATTATCTCCTAGACAACAATAGAGCTTATTTCTTATTATTATACCCGCACTTTTAGGTTTAGTATTGATGCCGTATATTATCTGTGTATTTGCATTGATATTATTTTTGTGTATTTTTACTAATAAATACTGTTAAAATAGTATCATCAGACTTCAATGGATACTCCTATCTTTGCTGGTAAGATACCCAGTTACGGGGTTCGTAACAACTTGGGGCCTCGTCTTGAGATTTGATACCAAATTGGAGGGCCAGTGATTCGGGCTTTTAAGTCCAGACTTGGATCTGGTTGCGTGGGAAACCAGCAAAGATGGACGTAGACGAATTTACAAAAAACCCGATCCGGAGGCACTAGAGGATGCCACAAAGTCGAATTTGGTAAATATTGCAAAAAGATTAAGACTCACAGAGGTGAAGTCATCAAAAAGTGGGAGATACAGTGGGCCATAGCTCAGTATTATGTTAATAAGGAGGTGTTTTCGGCTGAGGTAGTGGAACCTACCCCTGAAAAGGTACCAGCCATTGGGGCGGCTCAGTTAGAGTTGGAAAAATTAAGGTTGGAACAGAAGAAAAGGGAGTATGAGCTCCAGCTAAAGGAGTTAGAGGCGAAGAGGGAGCATGAAATTAGGTTAAAACAGCTGGAAGCAGCTGAAAAGGAGAAGGAAAGAGCTGAAAAGCAGAGAGAGCATGAAATTAGGTTAAAAGAGCTGGAAGCAGAGGAAAGGGAGAAGCAGAAACAGAGGCAGCATGAGCTGGACATGGAGAAGTTAAAGCAAGAGAGAAGGGTCCAAGGGGCAGACCGAGAGGAGAGGTTTAATGTTAGTAGGGAGTTTAGGTTAGTACCTCCATTCAAGGAGATGGATGTTGATAGTTATTTCTTGCATTTTGAAAAGGTGGCAGTGAATCTGAAGTGGCCCAGAGATCAATGGGTGGCGTTGTTACAAAGTGTGTTAAAAGGGAAGGCACAACGGGCATATGTGGCGTCTGTGGAGGAGTCTGAGAATTACGAGGAAGTAAAGCAGGCCATTCTTTGGGCTACGAATTGGTACCTGAGGCCTATAGACAAAAGTTAAGAGATTTAAAGAAAGTGTGGAATCATAAGAACATGAGCAGGAGTAGAACAATCGGCCCCTCAAGCCTGCTCCGCCATTCAACAAGATCATGGCTGATCCAATCTTAACTCTAGTTTTCACTGAATCCCACAAGGCAACAGTGCCAACCAATGGGGTACCATGCCGCCCATTTTATTTTATTATTCATCCCACCCAAACCCATGTGATCACCCGGGGAAAAAAAAAACGATTTGCCAATTGAGTAGAAAAAATCTGGAAAATTTCTCTCCGACCCATCCAGGCTATCGAAAACTGGTCCAGGAGATCACATGGCTGATCTAAACCTAGCCTCATGTCCACTTATGCAAACATACGCAGAGTTTGCCTATGAGAAGGGTGTGCTCTTAGATCGTTGGTGTGCGGCAGAAAGGGTGGAAGAGGATTTTCGGCATTTCAGGGAGTTAATTCTGATTGTGGAATTTAAGGGTTGTGTTTCGGATGATATCCGGATGTATTTGAACGAGAAGCCGAATAAGTCCATATCCGAATTTGCCAGGTTTGCAGATGAATATGCCCTAACCCACAAGACAAAGTCTTCCTCGAATAAGAGTTACCAAGACCGTAGGAACGGTAGAGAAAGCCCGCTGGCTGAGGCAGAAATTCAGCCGGGAGCTAGTGGTAAAAATAAGGAGGAAGAAAGGCAAGATGGCAGGAGGGTTCCTGGCTTGACCTGTTTTAATTGTGGAAAGGGTGGTCATATTGCATCTAAGTGCTTTGCTCCAAGGAAGGAGACAGAAAAAGGGAACACAGCAGTCCCTACAGGGTGTATTGTGTCGTTCAGCAAATCGACGAAAAAGCCCCAGATCGATAAAATACGAGAGGGGTGTGAGAAATTTAGTTCAGAAGGGACCGTGTCTGTGAAAGAGGGAGAAACACCAGTTCCAGTGCGGATCTGGAGAGATACTGGAGCTGAGCAGTCATTGATTCTCGGTACGGTACGAGATTTTGGTCCTGAGACTGGAGAGGTAGTCTTGAGAGGCATAGGAAAAGGGACAGAAGCTGTGCCTTTGCATGGGATCATTATAAATTGTGATCTGGTATCTGGACCAGTTCAAATAGGGGTATGGTCAGAATTACCGACAGAAGGCGTGGACGTCCTTCTTGGTAATGATTTAGCAGGTGGTGACGTGTGTTTCAGCAATGAAGCTGATGAGCCAGCCTGTAAGTGTTGAGGACCCGCCCCTAGGTTCCAAGATCTATCCCGCATGCGCGATCACTCGCAGCATGTCGAGAAAGGCAGCTGAGAAAGAGACCAGTTTAAATGAGTCCTGTGTGGATTTGGCAGAGACGTTTTTACCGACCTTGTACCAAGAGGGGTTAGAGGGTGGTAAAACAGAGAGTAGGGAGGTGAAAGAGAGTAAAGGAGAGGAGGTAGACCTACCCTTAGCCAAAAGGGAATTTATAGAGGCACGGAGTGAAAACGAGAAACAGATGTTAGAAAGTCCAGGATTGGATATGGATGATCTGCCTGGCTTGTGTTACGTATCCCGTAACTGGATAACTTACCAGCAAAGATAGAGAGGTCTGTTGAAGTCTGTTGTCACTATTTTCAAACGTTTTTATTTATAAAGGGACACAAAAGTAGGGTTAATACATACATTCAGCTAGTGCACATTGTCAACATTCAAACTAAAGCGCGGGTATAGTAATAATCATCATTAAGAAGTGAGCTCTGCTGGTGTCTAGGGGTTAATAGATTGTCCGTTGGAAATATAAAAGTCACTCTGAAAGTCTGCAGGCCTCAGCCCTTTGAGAATCGCTGGGTTTTGCATGGGGCGAACGAGAGAGAGAGATTGGGGGGGAGAAGAGAAAGAACTTGCCGAGTCTTGATGAATCTTCCGTGAAGTCGGGGGGGGCGTTGGTTTCCTCCCCGATGTTAGTTAAAAGCGGTTTTCTGTGATACCAGCCACAAATTCCAATCCCGGAATCTAACGCATGTGGCTTCCTTCAGAATGGCTTCCTGCTGCTGCGGGATCACTCTCTTGTGTCTTCTTGGTGCGTCTGAGGGGGCTGTCCCCCTGAGACTCTCCTTTATACTTCCTCACGGGGTCGCAGGTATCAATCAGGTTGGGAGGATGCAATCTCTCTCTCAACCAGCCCACCTTGCCCGAGGGCTTTTCACGTGGTCTCCATGAGACAATAGTTGCTGACAACTTATTCTGTATCCCTGGTGGGACGTGCAATTTTTCACGTTTCTCTCTCTCTCACTTCCTGGGTCTACTGACCCCCCCCCCCCCCAAATGGGTGTCTTGCAATTCTCACAAAGGAGGGGGCTGGGATCATAACACCTCCCCTCTTAAAAAAACGTTTTACCAGTGGTTAAAACGGAGTGGTCCACAGTCTTACAGGAGTTTTGGATCTAACACAATACACAAGTTTTTCTTTTCACAAAATACTACCGTTATACATTCAAGTCAGTATCTAAATAGTTAAAGGTTACAGTGTCCCTTTCTTTCATATCTTAACATTGTGAACCGTACATCAGACTTCAATTCAATAACCACTTATTTAATTTTTTTTCTAAGCAACAAAACTAAGGAGGTGTGACCTTAGCTTAGGTGCATTTACAAAAGTTTACGCGACTACTAATCGTTTCAGTCGTTTAACTTAACCGGCAGGTCTCCAAAAGGGCTGTCTTTATTATTCACAGGCTTTGGCGCAAACCCGTTCAACCTGCCTGGCTGTCCAACAATGGCATCTCCATTAATGGCCTCTTTTTCGGCGAGCCCCCCCCCTCCCCCTGTGGGGAACTTGAGTAATTTTTCATGGTGAACTCCCACCAGTCTCGTTCATTGGGGTTATTTTTGCAACACCATGCCCCAAACTTAGACCCTTTTCACCCAATTCTTCAATTTTACCCAGGTGGCTGGCCCTTTTATCAGTCCCCTTCAGGCTATTGGTGTTTGGTTCGAACTCTTCGCTCAAGTAGCCTGTCGAAGGCAGCCTTTTCACACCCCATCCTGGCGTAACAATAGAGTGGGGGGCCCCGCTATCCCCCGGCTCACTCTGTGAGCGATCTGCCAGGTTTAAGATTTCTTCCTTTGATTTGGAAACTACAGACTTTTCGTTTCCTTCGCCAACAATCCTCCCCCTCCCCCATTCTTAAATTCTGCATTAACTTTGAACACTCCTTCGAGTACAGACGCCGAGGAACTCACACTTTCCCCGGTTTTCCCACTGAACCGAGTCCATCTGACCCACAAGATCTGATTCCACTGAATCAGATACCTCAGACTTCTTCCGAGCTCCGTTACCAGGTTCAGCACCACGTGCATCCCCATCTCGGACACACTCAAATGGGACATTGGCCTCTTCCAGGCTTTCAACACCCGTACCTTTTTCAAATGCTAACCTCCCCCGATCCTCCCAGTTACTCTCTGGGCAGCTCCCACCCGGGGAAGGCGCAACCCTGTGAGCTGAAACAACCTCCTCGGCCTTTTCAGCAGACTCCTTCGAGGCAAGGGTATCCTTTCCATCTAGGACTGCCCTCGCCTCATTATCGGTAACACCTTTAGAACTCTCAAGTTCTTCAAACAATTCTGCCAAACCAGACAGATCATCCATGTCCAACTCTGGACCTTTCAACAGCTTTATCTGTTTCTCATCTTTATCTCCTACCTTTAGGACCTTTCTCTTCGCTAAAGGCAGATCTATCTCCTCTCCCTTACCCCCTTTCACTTTACTACTCTTCGTCTTACCACCCTCGAAACCCTCATGGCACAGGGTCGGCAAAGACGTCTCAGCCAAATCAAAACTGGCCAGATTTAAACTGCTCTCGTTCACAGCTCTCTCTCTCGACAGGCTGCGAGTGACCGCGCCGGCGAGATGGTCCTTGGGCGCTAGGGACGGGGCCACCGTACTCACCGGTCGCCAAGTCGGCAGCATGGCTGACCAAACCTTACCCCCTGCTAAGTCGTTTCCCAGCAGCATGTCCACGTCAGCTCTCGGGAATTCTGGGGGCACCCCTATTTCAACTGATCCATACACTAGCTCACAATCCAGAATGACCTTATATAAGGGCACCATTTCTATCCATTTATTTATTCCTTGCACCTTTACCATGCCCATTTCCCGACCAAATTCTAGTACTTTACGGCTAACCAGGGATAATTCAGAGCCTGTATCCCTCCAGATTCGTACGGGAACTGGTGTGTCTCCCTCCGTCACAAACACGGTTCCGTGTGACAGACAACTCCCAGAGCCCTCTCGTACTCTGTCTACCCTCGGCTCTCTGGTCGATTTGCTGATTACCACGGCACACCCGATAGGGACTGTGGCTTTCCCTCTTCCTATCTCCTTCCTCGGAGCAAATCATCGAGATGCAATGTGCCCCTCCTTTCCACAATTAAAACAGGTCAAACCCGGAGCCCTCTGGCCGTCTTGCCTTTCCCCCTCAACCTTACCGCTAGCTCCCGGTGGGACCTCTGCCTCACTCGTCGGACTTTCTCGATCGTTCCCACGGTCTCTCTGGGGACCTTTATTCGAGGGAGTCTTTGTCTTGTGGGTTAGGACATATTCGTCCGCCAACCTGGCAAATTCTGAAATGGACTTAACCGGCTTCTCATTCAAATACACCCGGATCTCCTCCGGAACACAACTTTTGAATTCCTCAATCAAAAATTACTCCCTGAGACGCCCATAATCCTCGCCCACTCTTTCTGCGGTGCACCAACGGTCCAAGAGCACCCCCTTCTCATGGGCTAGCTCGGTATACGTTTGATTCCACCCTTTCCTTAAATTTCTAAACTTTTGTCTATAGGCCTCAGGTACCAATTCGTAAGTCCGGAGAATTACCTTTTTTACCTCATCATAATTCTCCGCTACTCCCCCCTCCTCCAGGGACAAGGCCGCATATGCTCATTGGGCCTTCCCCTTTAACACACTTTGTAACAACGCCACCCACTGCTCTTTTGGCCACTTCTGATTTACTGCCACCTTTTCAAAAAGCAAGAAATAGCTATCAACATCTGTCTCCTCGAACGGGGGCACCAATCTCAACTCCCTACTAACATTAAACTGCTCTGCTTGGTCTAACCCTTGATCTCTTCGTTCGTTCTTCATCTTCTCAATTTCCCGGTCATGTTGCCTCTGTTTCTCTTTCTCAGCCTGTTCCTTCTCTTTCTCTTTTGCTTCTAGCTTCTTTAGGTTAATTTCATACTGCCTTTGCCTTTCTCTCTCTCTCTCAGCCGCTTCCAGCTCTTTTAACTTAATTTCATGTTCCAACTTCAATTTCTCCATCTCTAACTGAACCATCCCACTTGATGGTATCTTTTCAGGGATATCTTCCAATACCTCAGCTTCAAACACCTTCTTCCCAATGTAATACTGGTTTATGGCCCTTCGTAACTCCCGCTTTTTCATGGACGACCTCACTTCTGTGAGGTTCAACCCCTTCGCCAAATTTAACAAGTCGAATTTGGTGGCCGCCTCTAGCGCCCCCACCGTCGGGTTTTCCATAAATTCCCCCACGTCCATCTTTGCTGGTTTCCCGTCAGGCTACCCGCGTAACCAGTTTAGAGTTTTTTTTTTGATTTACAAGCCCGATTCACTGGCCTCCCAATTTGGTGTCAAATCCCGGACGAGCCCCCAATTGTTACGTATCCTGTAACTGGATAACTTACCAGCAAAGATAGAGAGGTCTGTTGAAGTCTGCTGTCACTATTTTCAAACGTTTTTATTTATAAAGGGACACAAAAGTAGGGTTAATATATACATTCAGATAGAGCACATTGTCAACATTCAATCTAAAGCGCGGGTATAGTAATAATCATCATTAAGAAGTGAGCTCTGCTGGTGTCTAGGGGTTAATAGATTGTCCGTTGGAAATATAAAAGTCACTCTGAAAGTTTGCAGGCCTCAGCCCTTTGAGAATCGCTGGGTTTTGCGTGGGGTGACCAAGAGAGAGAGATTGGGGGGGGGGGGAGAAGAGAAAGAACTTGCCGAGTCTTGATGAATCTTCCGTGAAATCGGGGGAGCGTTGGTTTCCTCCCTGATGTTAGTTAAAAGCGGTTTTCTGTGATTCCAGCCACAAATTCCAATCCCGGAATCTAACGCACGTGGCTTCCTTCAGAATGGCTTCCTGCTGCTGTGGGATCACTCTCTCGTGTCGTCTGGGTGCGTCTGAGGGGCTGTCCCCCTGAGACTCTCCTTTATACTTCCTCACGGGGTCGCAGGTGTCAATCAGGTTGGGAGGATGCAATCTCTCTCTCAACCAGCCCACCTTGCCCGAGGGCTTTTTACGTGGTCTCCATGAGACAATAGTTGCTGGCATCTTATTCTGTATCCCTGGTGGGACGTGCAATTTTTCACGTTTCTCTCTCTCTCACTTCCTGGGTCTACTGACCCCCCCCCCCCCAAACGGGTGCTCTTGCAATTCTCACGAAGGAGGGGGCTGGGATCATAACACTTGACAGAACTGTTTGAAGAAGTTGAAAATTTTAAATGTGTTCCCGATAATAAAATGAGGGCAGTCCTAGATGAAAAGGATGCCATTACCTTGAAGGAGTCTGCTGGGTTAGCAGATGAGGTTGTTTTAACCCACAGGGTTGAGTTTACTCTGGAAAGGAGTTGCCCAGAGAGTAACTGGGAGGATCAGGGGAACTTAGAATTTGAAAAGGGGATTGGTATTGAAAGCCTGGAAGAGGCAGATGTCCCATCTGAGTGTGTTCAAGATGTGGATGTACATGGTACTGAACCTAGTAATGAAACTCAGGAAAAGTCTGAGGTATCTGATTTAGTTGAAAAGGAATGCAGTCCTTTCGGGTCAGAGGGTCTTGGTTCAGTGAAGAAAGGGTTAACCATGGTACTGGTGGGAAGTGAGAATTCCCAGTTGTTTGTGTTCGAAGGTATGTTCAAAGTTAGTGAGGAGATAAAAGGTGGTGATGTGGATGTTATTATTAAAGGAGAAGGGAAAAGTGTAGTTCCTAAATTGACTAAATAAAATTTAAAGTCTGGATTGGTGTCAGAAGCAGTAACCATGCTGAAGGAACAATGGCTTGTTAACAAGGTGCCTGTTAATCAATTACAGTTTGATTTGGAATGTAAAGGTACCACACAATATTATTCAAGGGTGTGCTGCGAAGAGGCAGAATTTGAAATGTTGTTTGGACAAAGAGGGATCACTGGCAGATGTTAACCTGAAAACTAATAGAAAGAAGGGTCCTGAAGATAAAACTAACGACTTGCTTAAAAATAAAGAATTGTGTGGAGGTTCAGAAGATGGGCTAAGTTTGAAAAACATTGTTGATAAAATAACTCCTGTGAAAGGAATATGTGAAAGCCTATTCCACACTGGTGAGCAAGCTAACCACATGAGGGTTAAGTGGAAAAGGGGCGAAGGTTGAAAAAATGCCACTTTAAGTAACAAAATCTGGTTTTAAGGGATTTCGACAAAGCATGTAAATAATAAAGACAACACCATGAAAGATTGACTGTTAAGTTTAAAAGTAAAATAAAGATTAGTATTTGTATAAACTTTTGTAATGTAGTACAGAATAATCACCCATGTATTGGTTCACATTTTGTATTATATACTTAAGATCACATCCCTTTAGTTTGTTTTGCTGAAGAAAAGAAATAAAAATAGACAATAGACAATAGGTGCAGAAGTAGACCATTCGGCCCCTCGAGTCTGCACCGCCATTCTGAGATCATGGCTGATCATTCACTATCAATACCCAGTCCCTGCCTTGTCCCCATATCCCCTGATTCCCCTATCCATCAGATATCTATCTAGCTCCTTCTTGAAAGCATCCAGAGAATTGGCCTCCACCGTCTTCCGAGGCAGTGCATTCCACACCTCCACGACCCTCTGGGAGAAGAAGCTCTTCCTCAACTCTGTTTTAATTAACTGACCTCTTATTCTCAATCCATGCCCTCTGGTACTGGACTCTCCCAACATCTGGAACATATTTCCTGCCTTAATCCTATCAAATCCTTTAATTATCTTTCAATCAGATCCCCTCTCAATCTCCTCAATTCCAGTGTGTAAAAGACCAATCTCTCCAATCTCTCTGCGTGACAGCCCTGCCATCCCAGGAATCAACCTAGTGAATCTACGCTGCACTTCCTCAATTGCCAGAATGTCCTTCCTTAAACCTGGAGTCCAAAACTGTACACAATATTCCAGGTGTGGTCTCACCAGGGCCCTGCACAAATGCAAAAGGACATCCTTGCTCTTGTACTCAATTCCCCTTGTAACAAAGGCCAACATTCCATTTGCCCTCTTCACTGCCTGTTGCACTTGCTCATTCACCTTCATTGACTGGTGAACTAGGACTCCTAGGTCTCTTTGCATTTCTCCCTTACCTAAATCTACACCGTTCAGACAATACTCTGCCCTCTTGTTCCTGCTTCCAAAGTGGATAACTTCACATTTATTCACATTGAATGACATCTGCAAAGTATCTGCCCACTCACTCAGCCTATCCAAGTCTCCCTGTATTCTCCTAACATCCTCTTTGCATGTCACATTGCCACCCAGTTTAGTATCGTCAGCAAACTTGCTGATATAGTTTTCAATGCCCTCATCTAAATCGTTGACATAAATCGTAAAGAGCTGTGGTCCCAATACAGAGCCCTGTGGTACCCCACTAGTCACCTCCAGCCAGTCCGAGAAACACCCATTCACTGCTACCCTTTGCTTTCTCTCTGCCAACCAGTTTTCTATCCATGTTGAAACCCTGCCCCCAATGCCATGAGCTCTGATTTTACTCACCAATCTCCTATGTGGCTCCTTATCAAATGCCTTCTGAAAATCTAGTTACACAACATCCACTGGCTTACCCTCGTCTAACATCCTTGTTACACCCTCAAAAAACTCCAACAGATTAGTCAAGCATGATTTGCCCTTGGTAAATCCATGCTGGCTCAGCCTAATCCTATTTCTGCCATCAAGATGTGCCACTATTTCGTCCTTAATAATGGACTCAAGCATCTTCCCCACGACTGACGTTAGGCTAACAGGGCAATAGTTCTCCATTTTCTCCTTCCCTCCCTTCTTGAAAAGTGGGATAACATTAGCCACTCTCCAATCTTCAGGAACTGATCCTGAATTTAAGGAACATTGGAAAATGATTACCAATGCATCCGCAATTTCCTGAGCCACCTCTTTTAGAACCCTCGGATGCAGACCATCTGGACCCGGGGATTTATTAGCCTTCAGTCCTACCAGCCTACTCATCACAGTTTCTTTCCTAATGTCAATCTGTCTCAATTCCTCTGATATCTTATGACCCTGGCCCATCCATACATCTAGGAGATTGCTTGTGTCCTCCCTGGTGAAGACAGATCTAAAGTATGCATTAAATTCTGTTGCCATTTCCCTGTTTCCCATAACAATTTCTCCCAATTCATTCTTCAAGGGGCCAACATTGTTCTTAACTATCTTCTTTCTCTTCACATAGCTAAAAAAGCTTTTGCTATCCCCTTTTATATTCCTGGCTAGACTGAGCTCATACCTGATTTTTTCTCTCCGTATTGCTTTTTTAGTTAAGATCTGCTGTTCCTTAAAACTTTCCCAATCATCTGTATTCCCACTCATCTTAGCCCTGTCATACTTCTTTTTCTTTAATGCTATACAATCTCTGACTTCCTTTGTCAACCACTGTGGCCCCTTCCCCCTCTTTGAATCCTTCCTTCTCATTGGAATGAACTGCTTTTGCATCTTTTGTATTATGCCCAAGAATATCTGCCACTGCTGATCCACTGTCTTTCCTGCCAGGGCATCCGCCCATTTAACTTTGGCCAGCTCTTCCCTCATGGCTCCGTAGTCTCCTTTATTTAATTGCAACACTGACACCTCTGATCTGCCCCTATCCCTCTCAAATTGTAGATAAAAACTTATCATGTTATGATCACTACTTCCTAATGTCTCCTTTACTTCAAGATCACTTATCAATTCCTGTTCATTACACATCACCAAGTCCAAAATAGCCTCGTTCCTGGTTGGCTCAAGCACAAGCTGTTCCAAAAATACATCCCTTAGACACTCCACAAACTCCCTATCCTGGGGTCCAGCACCTACCTGATTCTCCCAGTTCACCTGCATGTTGAAATCTCCCATAACGACTGCATTGCCTTTAGCACATGCCAATGTTAACTCCCTAATCAACTTGTACCCAATATCCACGCTACTGTTTGGGGGCCTGTACACAACACCCATTAGGGTCTTTTTACCCTTACTGTTCCTCAGCTCAATCCACACAGACTCTACTTCCCCTGTTCCCAAGTCACCTCTTGCTAAGGACTGAATCTCATTCCTCACCAACAGGGCCACCCCACCCCCTCTTCCCATATTTCTGTCTCTACGATAACACGTATACCCTGGTACACTCAATTCCCAGGCCTGATCCCTTTGCAGCCATGTCTCCATTATCCCAACAATATCGTAGTTCCCCATTTTCATCTGAGCTTCAAGCTCATCTGTCTTATTTCTGACACTACGCGCATTCTAGTATAGAATTCTTAGCCCATTCCTCCTCTCTTTGCTTAAAACACTGTCTACTGTACCTAACTCAGCTCCTTGAACTTCCATCGGGCTAATTGCACCCTGAATTTTGAAGACCTTCTCAAGATCACCCAAACCTTCTACACATTTAACCCCATGCTCCTTCTGACCAACCGTAAATAAGTGGTTATTAAATTGGAGTCTGATGCTACAGGCATTTATTAAGGTACAAGATATTAAGATATTAAAGGAGGATATTAAAGGATATTAAAGGAAGATATTAATTGCTAAATGTTTAGATGCTAAGTTAAATGTATAACTGTATTACTCTGTAGTGAAGAACTCTTTTGTATTGTGTTGGATTCTGAAATTCTGTAAGACGCTGTATTTGTTAATTTTTCCCTGTGCTAAAAATTCTTAGAAGGATGGGGGTGTTACGAATGAGGAGCAACTCTGATGGGCAGAAGGGTGCAAAGTCGCCCCCCCCCCTTTTGAGAATCGCAAAATCACTATTATTTCGGGTCTGATATCCAGGAAATGAGAGATAAACAGCTCATACAAATTTATGAGAGAGAGGCACAGCACAGGTTGGAATGTCTCCTATTGACAGAGAGAGATTACTGCTATTGTCTCTTGGAGAAGGAATTGTGTATTGAGTACTGTTGTATTCATTGAAACCCCTCAGGGCGCAACCAGAGTGGTCTGGTTGAGGGATTGCATCATCCCAACCTGATTGACACCTGAGACCCTGTGAGTGGGGATAAAAGTAGGGTCTGGGGAAACACCCCTCAGACGCACCAGGAGAGATGCTACGAGACCTGTGGGGGCTTGTGTGTGTGTGTCCACCGTTGCCTGGGTGACGAGTCCTCCACGGAATGGTCTAGCTAAAGGATGGAGAGGTCATACGTGAATGGCCACAATAACAACGCATCGACAGAACAAGATCGTAAAAGGAAAGTCGGCAAGTTACTCTCTCTCTCTCTCTCCAACAATTGCAACACAGTGATCAGCAAATACCACAGCCTGCATGAACTGAACTGAACTTTATATTTCCATCGGACAATTCATTATCCCCTAGACAACGATAGAGCTTATTTCTTATTGATTATTATTATACCCGCACTTTTAGGTTTAGTATTGATGTCGTATATTATCTGTATATTTGCATTGATATTATTTTTGTGCATTTTTACTAATAAATACTGTTAAAAATAGTATCATCAGACTTCAATGGATACTCCTATCTTTGCTGGTAAAATACCCAGTTACGGGGTTCGTAACAAAGCACATCTGCATGGAGTGCTATTGCAGGAAAGTAGCATCCATCATCAAGGACCTCATCATTTAGGACATACCCTCGTCTCATTGCTGTCATCAGGAAGGAGGTACAGGAGTCTCAGGGCTCACACCATCAGGTTCAGGAACAATTATTACCCCTCAGCCATCAGGCTCTTGCACCAGAGGGGATATCTTCACTCACTCCATCACTGAACTGTTTTCACAACCTATGGACTGACTTTGAAGGACTCTTGTCAGGTTATTGGTAATTATTGCTTATTATTATTTCTTTTATTTTCTTTTTGTACTTGCACAGTTTGTTGTCTTTGTACATTGATTTCATGTCTATCTCATTGGGACAGTCATTGATTGTATTGTGTTTCTTGTATTTACTGTGAATATGCACAAGAAAATGAATGTCAGGATTGTTTATGGTGACATTATTGTACTTCAATAATAAATTTTCTTTGACCTGAAATCCCCAGGGCCTGATGAGATGTATGCTGGGCTACTGTGGTAGGTAAGGGAGATTGTTTGGGTTCTGACAAACATATAACTCTGTTTGCCATAGGTTCAAAGTTCAGAGTAAATTTATTATCACAGTATGTGTACCATAATAATCCTTAAGATTCATTTTCTTGCAGGCATCCTCAAAGCAAAGAAACACAATAGAATCCACACAACAAAGACAAACATCCAGTGAGCAAAAAAAAACCAAATTGTGCAAATAAACAAATAATTCACAGAAGATGAACCGCAATGTCCCTGAAAGTTAAATCCAAAACATGGAGCCTTTTGAGCACTGAGGTGCATGAAGCCGATGGCTGCAGGCCTGAGCCGCAGAGTTAGTCTAGATGACTGAAAGACATCAAATTTGTGTCTTTATTCAAGGATGGCAGGTAATTAAAGGCCTGTTAGTATAAAGTTGGTGGGGTGGAAGGGAAATTATTAGAAAAAAATCTAAATTCTAATTTCTGCAGGTCAGGATTAAATTGCACTTAATTGGAGGATAGTTAGCAATGGAGGAGGGAAGCACCAGAGGGAGATGTAGAACAGGCAGAGTGATGAGCAGAGAGAGAAGAAAAAACAAAGAACTAAATATGTCAGGGATGGGCTAAGAAGGGGAGGAGGGGCATTAACGGAAATTAGAGAAGTCAATGTTCATGCCATCAGGTTGGAGGCTACCCCAGCTGGTATATAAGGTGTTGTTCCTCCAACCTGAGTTTAGATTCATTTTGACAGTAGAGGAGGCCATGGATAGACATATCAGAATGGGAATGGGACGTGGAATTAAAATGTGTGGCCACTGGGAGATCCTGCTTTCTCTGGAGGACCGAGCATAGGTGTTCAGCGAAAAGGTCTCCCAGTCTGCGTCGGGTCTCACCAATATATAAAAGGCCACACCGGGAGCACCGGACGCAGTATACCACACCAGCCGACTCACAGGTGAAGTGTCGCCTCACCTGGAAGGACTGTCTGGGGCCCTGAATGGTGGTGAGGGAGGAAGTGTAAGGGCAGGTGTAGCACTTGTTCCGCTTACAAGGATAAGTGCCAGGAGGAAGATAGGTGGGAAGGCATGTGGGGACGAGTGGACAAGGGAGTCGCATAGAAATCACTACAGAAAGCAGAAGGGGGGAGGGAAAGATGTGGGATCCCGTTGGAGGTGGCAGAAGTTATGGAGAATTATACATTGGACCTGGAGGCTGGTGGGGTGGCGGGCGGATGAGGTGAGGGCAGATGTGGGGGAAATGGGAGAGATGCATTTGGGAGCAGAGTTGATGGTGGAAGAAGGGAAGCCCCTGTGTTTAAAAAAAGAAGACACCTCCTTTGTCCTGGAATGAAAAGCCTCATCCTGAGAGCAGATACGGCGGAGACGGAGGAATTGTGAGAAGGGGATAGCATTTTTGCAAGAGACAGGGTGGGAAGAGGAATAGTCCAGGTGAGAGTCTTTAGGCTTATAGTAGGTATCAGTATATAGGCCATCTCCAGAGATGGAGACCGAAAGATCAAGAAAGGGGAGGGAGGTGTTGGAAATGGACCAGGTAAATTTGAGGGCAGGGTGAAAGTTGGAGGCAAAGTCAATGAAGTCAATGAGCTCAGCATGAGTGCAGGAGGCAGCGCCAACGCAGCCGTCGATGTAGCGAAGGAAAAGAGGGGGATGGATACCCATATAGAATTGGAACATGGACTGTTCCACAAAGCCAACAAAAAGGTAGGCATTACTGGTACCCATACGAGTGCCCGTGGCTACACCCTTGGTTTGGAGGAAGTGGGAGGAGCCAAAGGAGAAATTATTGAGAGTAAGAACTAATTCCGCTAGACGGAGGAGAGAGGTGGTAGAGGGGAATTGGTTAGGTCTGGAATCCAAAATGAAGCGAAGAGCTTTGAGACCATTCCGGTGGGGGATGGAGGTATATAGGGACTGGATGCCCATTGTGAAAATAAGGCGGTGGGGGCCAGGGAACTTAAAATCATTGAAAAAATTCAAAGCATGAGAAGTGTCACGAGCATAGGTGGGAAGAGATTGAACAAGGGGGTATAAGACAGGTATGCAGAAATGAGTTCGGTGGGGCAGGAGCAAGCTGAGACAATAGACAATAGGTCTACCTGGACAGGCAGGTTTGTGGATCTTGGGTAGGAGGTAGAAAAGGGAAGTGCGGGGTGTGGGAACTATGAGGTTGGTGGCAGTGGATGGGAGATCCCCAGAGCTGATAAGGTTGGTGATGGTATAGGAGACAATGGCCTGGTGCTCCTTAGTGGGGTCATGATCAAGGGGTAAATAAGAGGAGGTATCAGAGAGTTGTTGCTGTGCCTTGGCCAGGTAGAGGTCAGTACACCAAACAACAACAGCTCCCCAGTGAGGTTGGGATTGGTGCGAGGGGAGCGGAGAGCAGAGCGTTCGAAAGGAGTAAGGTTGGAATTGGAACAGGGTGTGGTGAAGTTGAGACAGTTGATGTCCCATCGGCAATTAGCAATAAAGAGATCCAGAGCAGGCAGAAGACCAGAGCAGGGTGTCCATGAAGAGGAGGAGGGTTGAAGACGGGAGAAGGGGTCATTGGTGGGGATAGGAGAGTCCTTGTCAAAGAAGTAAGCTCAGAGACGGAGCCAGCGGAAGAAGAGTTCAGTGTCAGGGCATACGCAGAACTCGCTGAGGTGTGGGAGAAAGGTGAGGCCCTTAATGAGGACAGAGCCTCAGAGAGTTGAAGGTCTGAGGGAATGGTAAAGACCTGGCACGGATTAGAGATGGGATCAGGGGGGGGGGGGAGGGAGGCTGGTGGTGTCAGTGGAGAGGGAAGGGTTGGGGTGAGAGGAAGATGGAGCCTCTGAGGGCCCAGGAGCTGACGATGGGATCTGAGGGAGAGGGGATTGCAGAGTGGTGGTGGGGGAAGGGGAGATGGGAGTCACAATCCCAGCATGTGAAGACCCGGCCCGGAGTTCGAGGCTGGAGTCGCAGTCGGTGGTTGTGCAATCGCTTTGAATCTGTCCATGGTCGTTGGAACCTGCGTTGATGGTGCTGGAGTATGGATTTTCAATATGCCCTGGGTTGCTGGGGCAGCCGAGATCGACGGCCGGTCTCGGGGCCGAGATACGAAGATACATTCTTTCTGAATGTTCTGCTCTCTGTTCCCACTGCACTAATCCTAACCTCACCATCAAACCTACAGATAAGTGGGGTGCTATAGTAGTAAGGCGTATTGACCTCTACTTTGCTGAGGCCCAGAGACAACTCTTTGACATCTCTTACTTGCCCCTCGAACAGGGCCGCACTAAGGAGCACCAGGCCATTGTCTCTCGCACCATCACTGACCTTCTTAGCTCTGGGGATCTTCCTTCCACTGCCACAAACTTCATAGTTCCCACACCCCACATTTCGCGTATCTTCCTCCTACCCAAAATCCACAAAACTTTTAGTCCAGGTAGACCCGCTGTTTCAGCTTGTTCTGCCCCACTGAACTCATACCTGCATACCTTGCCTCAGTTTTATCCTGTCTAGTTCAGTCCCTTTCTACTGACATCCATGACACTGCATGCTCTGGATCTTTTAAATGATTTCAAGGTCCCCCATCATCTTATTTTTACTGTGGATGTCCAGTCCCTATACACCTCCATTCACCACCAGGAAGACTTAAAAGTTCTTTGTTTCTCTCTGGACACCAGACCCAAACAGTTACTCTTCACCACCACTCTCCTCTGCCTAGTGGAACTTGTCGTCACCCTCAATAATTTCTCCTATGGCTCCTCCAACTTCCTCCAAACAAAAGGTGAAGTCATGGGCACTTGCTTGAGTCCCAGCTATGCCTGCCTTTTTGTTGACTACATGGAACAGTCAAGCCTCCTCCACTTGCCCAAACCAGACACCCAAAGCCTTCTCCCACCCCTCTGGTGAGTGCTTGTTTTCCAAACCCCCAAACTTTGGCATCTCCTGCCTCCATGGGGATGACCACCCTCCCCTGCCTGACTGTGACAGCAGGTCAGGTTAAGAGACAGCTGGAGAGACTACATCAAGGCAAGGCTGCTGGACTGGACAGATTAATTGTACTGAAGGCCTGTGCGAGCCAGTGGTCTGATGGTTTGTAGCATCTTTACAATATTAGTCTGAGTCAGAAAGATACTGGTGCTATTCCACTTACTATTCCCATTCCAATATGTCAATCCACAGCCTCTGCTACTGTTGCGATGAGGACACACCCAGGTTGGAAGACCAATGCCTTATATTCTGTCTGGGTAGCCTCCAACCTGATGACATGAACATCAATTTCTCAAACTTTTTGTAATGCCACCCCTCTCCTTCACCATTCCCCATCCCTTTTCCCCTCTTGTACCTCATCTCCTTGCCTGCTCATGACTTCCCTCTGCTGCTCCTCCCCCTTTTCTTTCTTCCAGGTTCTTCTGGCCTCTCCTATTAGATTCCTCCTCCTCCTCTTGCCCTGTACCTCTTTCACCAATCAACTTTCCACTTCTTTATTTCAACCCTCTCTCTCTCTTGGTTTCACTTATCACCTATATTTCTCCTTCCCCCTCCCCATCTTTTAAATTTAATCCCTATCTCTTTGTTTTCTGTCCTGCTGAAGGGTTTCAGCCTAAAATGTCGACTGTACTCTTTTCCATAGATGCTGCCTTGCTTGCTGAGTTCCTTCAGCATTTTGTGTGTGTTGCTCGGATTTCTGGCATCTGCAGATTGTCTCTTGTTTGTGAATATATTAAGTACAAGTTTATGTTTAATTATCATTCAACCATACATAAATACCCCTGAATACAGCCAAATGAAATAGTGTTACTCCAGGGTCCAGGTGCAAAACAGTACCAACATTCATAAGATGTAGGAGCAGAATTAGGCCATTTGGTCCATCGAGTTTGCTTCACTATTCAATCATGGATGGTCCTTTTTCCCCTTTTTCTCCCCAACCCCATAAACTTTAAAAAAAAAATTATTAATTTTTTATGTTTCTATAATGCAACAAAAAACAGAAAAAAAGGTTTATACAGTACAAAACAAGTGTATCAAATGTACAGTTCATAACAGTTAAGGAAAAGTACCCATAGTAGAATTGTATAAAGTTAGTTACCACTCCATCCTCTCACTACCCAACTCCAAGCCAACTTTACGATATATAGAAAAATTAATCAGAACTTTTATCACCACAGAGCTGTATTTATAAAAAGAAGGCATATTATCTACTACCTGAGCTATAATATGTTTACACATAAAAAACATAAATCTTAACTGAAAGAAGCTGGAAGTAAGGGATTTAAATGCATAAGAAAAAAGGAGGGATGAACCCTTAATCTAAACGGGAATTATGAAAATATTCAAGAAAAGGTCCCCCCACCTTTTGGAACTTTATGTCCAAATTAAGAAGTGAATAATGAATCTTTTCAAGGTCTAAGCAGGATATAATTTCTCTGAGTCTTTGTCAAAGGGGGCTCACCTCAAAATTGCTAACATATCTCAAATAGTAGATATTAAACTTTTACCCAATGAGTTCATATGAAGAAACAAGTCCACAATGTTTTTGTCGGGTACCACAGGAAAGTTTGTTATTAAAGGGTTGATAAAATGTCTAATTTGGAAATATCTAAAGAAATGAGTGTTGCGTAGGTTGAACTTTACAGACAGTTGTTCAAAAGTTGCAAAGCGATTGTCTATGAAAAGGTCTTCAAAGCACCTAATGCCCTTTCTGTGCCAGTCTTGAAATGTTAAATCTTGCATAGAAGGCTGAAAAAGATGATTATGTAGAATAGGACTAGAGAGAGAGAGAGAAACAGTGAAGACCATTATGTTTTCTGAACTGAGCCCATATTCTCAGAGTGTGTCTGATGACAGGATTAACAATTGGTTTAGGCAGATGTCAAAGAAGTGCGGAGATGGAGAAATTCTTATTAGAGTTCAACTCCATTGCCACCCATATTGGGCAGCCAGACTGATCAAAAAAAGTAAGACCAGAAGATAATGTATGTTGGCTGCCCAGTAATATAAGCAGAAATTGGGCAAGGCCATACGACCTACCCTTTTAGGTTTTTGAAGGTGAGCTTTATTTAGTCCGGGACATTTGCCCTTCCATAGAGAGGACAAAAGAATAGAATCTAACAAGTCAAAAAAAGCTTTAAAAATAAAAATTGGTGAAGATTGAAATAACTATAAAAATTTAGGAAGGATATACATTTTAACGACATTAATTCGACCTATCAGAGAGATGTACAGGGTTGACCATGTACTAGACTCTGACTTGTATGATGGAGAATATGAAATTCTAATATTTGTGCTTCTCTATTTATTGGAAATAGTTCATTCTTATGTGAACTAAGTTTGTATCCAGAAAGCTGGCTAAATTTATTAAGGAGTGAAAACATTGGGGATAAGGAGGTAGTTGGGTTTGACATAAAAAGTAAAAGATCATCAGCATAAAGAGAGACTTTGTTCTCAACAACCCCCTCCCAATCCCCATCAATTCAGCACAGCTACGAAATGGAATCACCAATGGCTCTATGGCCAGATCAAAAAGTAAGGGACTTCAAGGGCACCCTTGCCAGGTACCACGTTTAAGGTTGAAAGGTTGGGATTGCTGAGAGTTGGTCAGGACAGAAGCAGTGGGGTGTGAATATAACAATTTAATCCACGTAATAAAACTTTGTCTAAAATCTAATTTTTCTAAAACTGCAAAAAGATAATTCCACTCCACAAGATCAAACACTTTCTCCGCATCTAGAGAAATGACACATTCAGGAATCCCAGCTGAAGGTAAGTATAAGATAATAAATAGATGCCCGTTTATCAAAAAAAGGGAGACTATTTTTAATAAAACCAAATTGGTCTTAGGAATAATTAAGGGTAGAATGTTCTCCAATCTGTGGGCCAAAATTTTAACATCAACATTTAGCAAAGAAATCGGCCTGTACGAAGAACACTCTGTTGGATCTTTGCTTTTTTTTTGCTAGAAGAATGGTACATGCCTCATTAAATGATGCTGGCAATTTACTATGTTTAAATGAGTTGGATAAAACTAAAATTAGTTGAGGCGAAAGCAGTGAGGAAAATGATTTATAGAGTTGTTCAGGGAACCCATCAGGTCCAGGAGATTTACCAAACTGCATTACAGAAATAGCTGAGGATATTTCCTGTAGTGATAATGACTAATTCAGTTTTACTTTGAGATTAGAAGAAAGTGTAGGAATATTTAAACTAAGAAATGCTCAACAGAAATAGTATCATTTAAAGATTCAGAGTTATAGAATTGAGAATAGTTAATCTTGAATGTGTCATTAATTTCAGAATGATTCAAGGTAATGTCCCCATTTCCCATTTGAATTTTTGTAATATGTTGTTTAGCTTTAGAGCGTCTTAGTTGGTTGCCTATATAACCTTTGATGCTGTGTCCAATCAAGAATTTATCAAGCTCTTCCATAAATACACCCAATGTCCTGTCCTCCACAGCTGCTTGTGATAATAAATTCCCCAAATTCACCACCCTCTGGCTAAATAAATTTCTCTGCATCTCTGTTTCAAATGGACACCCTTCTATCCTGAGGCTGTGTCCTCTTGTGTTAGATTCCCCCACCATGGGAACCATCCTTTCCACATCTACTCTGTCTAGGCCTTTCAACATTTGAAAGGTTTCAATGAGATCCCTCCCATCTTTCTAAATTCCAGTGATTACAGACCCAGAGCTATCAACCCTTTCATTCCCAGAATCAACCTTGTGAACTGTCCTTGGATCCTTTCCAATGCCAGCACGTCTTTCTTAGCTGAGAAGCACAAAACTGTTCACCATATTCAAGGTGAGGCCTCACCAGTGTCCTATAAAGTTATCACATTCCTGCTCTCATATTCTAGCCCTCCTGAAATGAATGCTGACATTGCATTTGCCTTCCTCACCACCGACTCTACCTCCAAGTTGGCCTTTAGGATGTTCTGCATAAGGACTCCCAAGTCCCTTTGTATCTCAGATTTTGGATCTTTTCCCCATTTAGAAAATAATCTGCACATTTATTTCTACTACCACAGTGCATGACCATGCATTTTCCTACACTACATTACTTCATTTGCCACTCTTGCCTATTCTCCTAATCTGTCCAAGTCCTTCTGCATCCTACCTGTTTCCTCAACACTACCTGCCCCTCCACCAATCTTTGTATCATCTGCATACCTGCCAACAATGCCACAATTTCCATCATCTAAATCATTGATAGACAGCATAAAAAGTGGTCCCAATACCGACCCCTTGCAGAATACCACAAGTCACTGAAGCCAACCAGAAAAGGATCAGTTTCTTCCCACTCGTTGTCTCCTGCCAATTAGCAAATACTCAAACAATGCCAATAACTTTCATGTAATACCATGGGCTCTTAACTTGGTAAGCAGCCTCATCTGTGGCACCTTGTTAAAGGCCTGAAAATCCAAATATACAACATCCACTGCATCTCCTTTATTCTAATTGTAATCTCAAAGAATTCCTACAGGTTCGTCAGGTAAGATTCTCCCTTAAGGAAAATATGCTGACTTTTTTCTATCTTGTTTTGTGTTACCAAGTACTCCATAATCTCATCCTTAACAGCACAAGTCACACTTGACCACCAGTCTCTGAATTTTACACAGTCTGCAGTGAAATACAACGTATGGCTTGTTTTCTGCCCAGTGAACACTAGGGGGCAGCACCACACCGTCGCCGACACTCTGGTTGATAAGGTCGGATATGGGAGGTTGTTTGAAAAGCTTAGAATCCATGGAATCTAAGACAAGTTAGCAACCTGGATCCAAAATTGGTCTGGTTATAGGAACATTATCTATATATCGAGACTCCTGGATAGGTAGATGAAGCTAAGAAAAATAGAGGGCTATGGGTAACACTAGGTAATTGCTAACTACATGTTCGGCACAGCATTGTGGACCGAAGTGCCTGAACTGTGCTGTAGGTTTTTTCTATGTTTTCAGCTTGACCACTCCCTCCCCTCGTGTGCTGGTCTTTTATGGGAGGGGCTGAATGTAGAACGATGATTGGTTGTGTGGGTGGGGCGGGGCTAGGTTACCGGTCGAAACCTAGATTGGCGGGAGCTCTGAACGAAAAGGGCGGGATACCGTGTCTGGACGACACGTGATTGGTGGATAGGGACGAGTTGTGATTGGTCCGTTGAAGGAGGCGGGGCGTCAATAACATGTCGCCTCCAGAACCGAAGAAACGGCGACGTTGTCTTTCGCTGCGGGAGCGAAGGTTTCGCATCTCGGACGGAACCAGAAAGGAGTTAACGGGCACGGATGATGTCGCGGCGCCGCCCTGCCTCTTGAACAAATTGTCGCGGCGATATCGGCAGAGAAGGGCCGGTGTTGGTGCTGTCCCCGTTTCCCCCGCGACCGGGGAGGCAGCGGCCTCCGTTTCCCCCGCGACCGGGGAGGCAGCGGCCTCCGTTTCCCCCGCGACCGGGGAGGCAGCGGCCTCCGTTTCCCCCGCGACCGGGGAGGCAGCGGCCTCCGTTTCCCCCGCGACCGGGGAGGCAGCGGCCTCCGTTTCCCCCGCGACCGGGGAGGCAGCGGCCTCCGTTTCCCCCGCGACCGGGGAGGCAGCGGCCTCCGTTTCCCCCGCGACCGGGGAGGCAGCGGCCTCCGTTTCTCCCGCGACCGGGGTGGCAGCCGCTGCCGGAGGCGGGTGGCGGGATGCGGTCGCCCCGCCTTACTATCTGGCGAACTTTCTGATGGTGTTGGACGCGGTGCTGCTGAGCCCGGACGCCGAACTGTTGAACGAGGAAGACAAGCACTGGATCCGGATGTTCCGGGGTCTGTCGGGTATGGAGGAGACTGTGAACCCGGGACTGGTGGGTCCTAGATGACCTGGGCTCTGCAGGGAGCCTGGGCCCTTGGGTTCATCAAAACCAGTGTGAAACAGAACGGCAGACGGTTTTTAGTTTATCGAGGCTTCGGAGACATTCCATCCTTCCGACCATTTGCCCTATTCCAAGATCAGTTTACCCCTTCCCTTTCACATAACTCCATTCTGTGTCTCTTAAAATCCCCTATTATATCTGCATTTACCACCACCACGGGCAATACGTTCTATACAATTACTCTTTGCCTCATCATTTTGTACATTCTCCTTCACTCTAAAGCCCTCCCTTGTTCACCCCAGGGGGGTATCCTGATCAATCTCCTCTACACTGTTTCTAAAGCTTCTCAATCCCCCCTATAATGGGGCGACCAGGACTGAACATAATACTCAAGTGTGGTCTAGTCAAAGCTTTGTAGAGCTGTAACCTTACCTGTAGCTCTTGAACTCAATCCTCCAATCAGTGCATGGCTATGCATCCCACACCTTCCCTTGTGCTACAAATTTGAAAGATCTATAGACATGAATCCCAAGATATTCCTCCACACTGCCAAGAATCCTGCCATTATATAACAATTACAGCACAGAAACAGGCCATCTCGGCCCTTCTAGTCCGTGCTGAACGCTTACTCTCACCTAGTCCCATTGACCTGCACTCAGCCCATAACCCCCGATTCCTTTCCTGTCCATATACCTATCCAATTTTACTTAAAATGACAATACCGAACCTGCCTCTACCACTTCTGCTGGAAGCTCGTTCCATACAGCTTCCACTCTCTTTGAGGAAAGAAATTCCCCCTTGTGTTACCTTTAAACTTTTGCCCCTTAACTCTCAACTCAAGGCCTCTTTTTTGAATCTCTCCTACTCTCAATGGAAAAAGCCTATTCATGTCAACTCTGTCTATCCCCCTCATAATTTTAAATACTCTATCAAGTCCCCCCTCAACCTTCTACGCTCCAAAGAATAAAGACCTAACTTGTTCAACTTTTCTCTGTAACTTAGATGCTGAAACCCAGGTAACATTCTAGTAAATCTTCTCTGTACTCTCTCTATTTTGTTGACATCTTTCCTATAATTCAGTGACCAGAACTGTACACA
Organism: Hypanus sabinus; assembly: GCF_030144855.1. Taxonomy (NCBI): domain Eukaryota; kingdom Metazoa; phylum Chordata; class Chondrichthyes; order Myliobatiformes; family Dasyatidae; genus Hypanus; species Hypanus sabinus. The sequence goes on along the minus strand of NC_082726.1, from coordinate 780,085 downwards.
ATACTCCAAATTCGGCCTTACCAATGCCTTGTACAATTTTAACATTACATCCCAACTCCTATACTCAATGCTCTGATTTATAAAGACCAACATATCAAAAGCTCTCTCAACCACCCTATCCACATGAGATTCCGCCTTCAGGGACAACATTAACTGTTGTTTTCAAGTTGGACATTCCAAAATTAATAATTTCACATTTCACAGACTGAACCTCATCTGTCACTTCTCAGCCTAGCTCTGTATCCTGTCAACATCCTGTTGATTCTGTTCAATTTGCAGTTTGGATCCCAGCAATTGATGGAATGAAACAGTACTTTTCATTGAATCCCTACTCTGGTAGAAAGAAGATTATTCTGTTCACCCTTCATCACTTTGGATGCCATCAAATCTCACCATTGCAACTTCCCAGAGTGGACACAGCCCAGATTCTAATCCATCAGGCTGGTGACCTTAATGTCCATGTTGGGAAGATTACTGGAGCTGCCAGTACTTGACAGGGCAAGGACTGAGTTAGGAATAGGCAGTGAGGCTCTGCATGAGAAGTCATGTCTCACAAGCTTGATTATTTTAAAGGTGTCATAAAGAAGATTGATGGGTGGTAAATGTTGTTTACACAGATCTTTGCTGTACATTATGTGCAGTGCTCTATGTCATGGGTGATCATGGTCTTTCCATGACCATGATTTTTCTACATAAGTGGTTTGCCATTGCTGCCTTCTGGGCAGTGCCTTTACAAGACAGGTGACCCCAGCCAGTATCAGATATCTGTTTGGAATCAATGGTCACATAACCAGGATTTGTGATATACACCAGCTGCTCATACAACCATCTGTCACCTGGACCCCTGGCTTCGGGTGACCCTGATTGGGGGCTAAGCAGGTGCTACACTTTGCCCAAGGATGACCTGCTGGCTAGCGGAGGGAAGGAGTGCCTTACACCTCCTTAGGTAGAGACGTATCTCCACCCCGCCATTGATACAGGCACTTCAGCAAGACTTTTGACAAGGTCCCTTATGGTAGCTGTAAAGTTAGATCACATGGGAAGCAGGGTGAGCAGCCAATTAGTGAAGGAGTCAGTGTGATAGTGGTGGCTTCTGACCTGTGCTGTGCCACAGGGGACACTGCTGGGCAACGTTTCATTTGTTGTTGATATGAACAACAATGTGGTTAGTAAGTTTGGTGGGGTAGTAGTGAAGAAGGTATCTAAGGTTACAACAAGAAGATGGAATTTAACTTGGTAAGTGTGAAGTTTTACATTTTGTTCAGTTGAAGCAAGGAAGATTTTGCACAGTAAGTGGTATAGCTCTGGAGAGTGTGGAGTGTTGTTGAAGAGAGAGACCTTAAGGTCCCTGAAAATGGTATCATGGGCCGACAGGGTGCTGACCCTGGCCTTCACAGAGTACAGTGGTTGGGAGTCATGAACGTATGTTATTGGGAGTATTGCATGCATTTCTAGTCTCACCCAACTGGGAAGCTGAAAAGGGTAAAGAAAAGATGTTAATCCTTGATAGGCTGGGTGCAGTTTCCCTTGAAACATAGAACGCTGACCTTGTAGAAATAGGCAAGGATAAGGTAACTGCTCAGAGTAGAGGATGTAGATTTAAGGTGAGAGGTTAGATTTAAAGGGCAGCTGAGACAATTTTTTTCACCTAAATGATGGTGAGTATGTTAAAACAGGCTACCAGAGGAATTTGTAGAGGTGGGTACAATTATAGTCGTTAAAAGGCATTTTGACAACTATGTAGATAAAAAAAAGTTTTGGAGAGAAATGCAGGACGAGTGCATAGAGACATCCAGATCAGCATGGATGATTTGGGGTAAGGGCCTCTGATCCTGTGCTGTCTAACTGAGTCACTGCATCCTGGAATCTAGAAGCTGGTGTTGTGCTGACTGTACTCAGTCTCTAGCCTTCTATCACTTGGCATTTTCTGCCCATTTGATACTGCTGAATTGTGTAGGTACCTGCTTTCACCAGCCTCTTCAAACATAGAGTTCCAGAATGCAATGACCCTCTGAATTCAAACAACATATTTCTGAAATTCTCTCTTTAATCTTTTGCATTCTGATCGTAAACACTTGATACAACAGATTTTTTTTCGCCAACTATGCTTAGCCTCCCTCTGTTGCTCCAAGAAAAATTATTTCTGCAGATCTACTGCCTTCTCAGTGTGGATACGTCCTGGTGAATCTCCTCTACACCCTCTGCAATACAAATCACATTTTTCCTAAAGTGTTGTGACGAGGATTGGGCACTGTCCTTTAACTATGGCCAGACTAATTTTTTTTTTATAAAAGTCAAGAATGCTGGAAAACACACTGCAGATAAGGGGGCATCTGTAGGAAGAGAAACTGTCAATACTTCATGCTGAACACTCTTCATCTGAACTGTGTTGGTTTCCTCACTTGCACATTTACTTACTTAAAGATACAGTGCAGAATAGTTCCTTACAGCACTTCAAGCTGCACCACCCAGCTTGAAGTGCTGTATTAACCTGAGGCTAACCCTAGCCTAATCACAGGACAGTTTACTGGTGTGTCTTTGAACTGTGGGAAAACCAGAACACCTAGATGAAACACACAGTCATGGGGAGAACGAACAAACTCCTGCTAGACTTTGTACTCTGCACCCCTTTGTAGGACACGCAAGATCATGGCACACCGTCTTCCTGAAACACAGTTTGCTTGTATTATAGAACATAGAAAACCATCAGCACAATACAGGCTTTTTGGCCCACAGTGCTGTACAGAACATGTGCTTGCTTTAGAAATAACCCAGGTTACCCATAGACCTTTATTTTTCTAAGCTCTGTGTACCTTTAAAAGGTTTTAAAATGTACTCTTAAAAGGCCCTATCGTATTTGCCTCCACCACAGTCATTGGCAGCCCATTTCACGCACTCACCACTCTTCAACAGTTTCTTCCTCCAAGCCATCAGACTCAATACCCAGAGTCTAGATTGACATCTACATTATTATATTGAAATTTGTCCTCTACTGTGTGTATTGTCTTGTTTATTAATTAATTATTGTACTGCCCTGCCCTGTTTTGTGCACTTTATGTAGTCCTGTAGTCTAGTGTAGTTTTTGTGTTGTTTTACATAGTCTTACTGTGTACCAGCAGTTTATGGTCAAAATGACAATAAAAAGCGACTTGACTCTGCGTTTTTTAAAAAAAAATTACCCCTGACATCTCCTCTGTACCTACTTGCAAGCAAACTGTGCCCTCTTGTGTTAGCCACTTCAGCCCTCGGGAAATGCCTCTGACTATCCACAGGATCAATGCTCTCATCATCATATACACCTCTATCAGGTCACCTCTCAACCTCCACTGCTCCATGGAGAAAAGACCAAGTTCACTCAACCTATTCTCATAAGGCATATTCCCCAATCCACGCAACATCCTTGTAAATCTCCTCTGCATCCTTTCTACAGTTTCCACATCCTTCCTGTAGTGAGGTGACCAGAAATAAGCACAGTACTCCCAAGTGGGGTCTGACCAGGGTCCTATATAGCTGTAACATTACCTCTTGGCTCTTAACCTCAATCCCACAGTTGTTGAAAACTAATGCACCATATGCCTTCTTAACCACAGAGTCAACCTGTGCAGCAGCTTTGAGCGTCCTATGGACTCGGACCCCAAGATCCCTCTGCCATCTTATTTGACCTTCCAAAATGAACCACCTTTGTGTTCACATTATGAAATCAATGTCTTTCACATCTGGAAACCTACTGACCTGTTTTAAGTGCGAGTCATAGCTGAGGCTCCACAGCCCACAGAGTTTGAGAATTCTAAACACTTGCCACTCTTTAAGTGAAGAACTTTTCCTGATTTAAGTTGTAAATTGCCTTCTGCTTATTTTCACATCGTGGTGACTGGTTCATACCCCTGGGCTCTAGGGAAGGCATGCCTGTGAGTGCCATGTCAAAATTGTATTCCAATTTCTTCAGGCTCAGCCTGCTCGCTATATGACCACTCTGCCTTCTCTTCGGGGGAATTTTTACACCCTTTATGGCAAATGTAAGAAGTCCCAAACTGACCCTGATTCTTCAGATGTCCTACCAAGATTCAGTGTGATTGTAAGAGATAATTTCTTATCCCAGTAAAGACCAAGATATCATTTGCCTTTCTTAGCTTGCTGGTGCACCTAATTGTTAGCTTTCAGTGACTTGTGTTAAGACAATGAGATCTCTGAGACATCATCATTTCCCAGTCTTACAGTGTTGCTGTTTTTCCAATTGAAGTGAATAATTCCCCATTCACTGATGCCCCCCTCACCTACTCCACTAGCTAAATCTTTAAACAATTCCAAATTCATTTCCTACTGTTGAATCCATGTTGTCTGTTTGGTCGAATTATTCTCAAGTTTTTTTTTGTACTATATCCTTCAGTGTTGATTTAAGCATTTTCCTCTTCTACTGATGTCAGACTAATAGGCCATTGGTTTCCTGTTTTGTTTCTTTTTCAAAAGGTCACCTTTGCTACCCTCCAGTCTGCAGGAACCATTCCTGAATCTTTGGATAACCAGAGCATCCACTGTCTCTGCAGCCACTGCTTTGAAAAGATAATCAGGCCCTTGTGATTTGTTAGTTCTCATGCTCATTAACTTTGCAAAAATTTATCTTCACTAATCCTATTTTATTTATTTATTTGTACTGATTCTTTGGGTCGTAGATATTTCTTGGAGTTTTTGCCTTCTCTGTGAAAACACACACAGTGTATTTGCTTAGTTTCTCTGCCATGTCCTTGTATTCAGGATTTAATGCAAATCTTGACTGGGTCTGCTGCTCTTGTTAAAGTCACTGTGTGTGTTCTCCTTTGTCCTCAGGTGCTGCCCAGAAAGTCTATGTGAGGCTTTTCCAGCGGAAACTGAATTGGCTGAGGGTGAAACGACTGGAATATGTTGAGATTAGCCCGGATCTGGTGCCTATCATCAATGAGCTGGCCCTCGCTGGCTTGGTTCAGACAGGTAGGTATAGCCACCTCAAGATGGGGAAGCCTTTATTAATCAAGAAGTTCCTGTCATCAATGAGCTGGCCCTCGCTGGCTTACTTCAGACAACCATAATGCTTTTGATAAGGGGAATGTCCTCATTTGACTTCCTTCACCTGCTGTGACACTCTTCAATCTAACCACTTCAGCTGTCCCTACCATCTGCACCTTGGAGCTTTGTACAGTTGTTTGGTGAATTTTTCTGTATGAAGTGCTTGCTTTCTGGCCCACCTCACGAAAAGTTCTTGAATTGCTCATTTGGAATGTAAACCAGTCACTGGGAAACGTGGGAACACTTGGCTTCCATCATCAGCTATCGAGAGTTGTCTCTAACAATGTCCCATCACTTCCCGCAGATGCTGACCTGCACAATGTCTCTGACGCCCTGAGCCTGCTCTCAGCCCCTGAGCTCAAACTGTTGGCTAAACACTTTCATTTACGAACACAGAGTCAGAAGTCGTTGGTCCTCAGGTCATTGCTACAACTGGCCAAGCGGCAGTCGATCTTCAGCCTGAACCAGACCCTTGGCCCTTCCATCCTGAGCAGGTACTCTGATACTCAGCTATCTCACGATCAGGGGGTGGGATGTGGAAAAGGCGGGACTCCTGCTCCTAGGAATTGTGATGGTTGTGAGTTCTGCATAATTCCTGGGCATGAGATATTGGTCTGTGTCGAATGAATGAATGTGCGGGTGCACAACATGCTTGTGCTGGCCAAGGGACGAAAATCTGAAGTGGCAGTATTTGCCTTTGGGTGCGGCATAACTCTCCGACACCTGACTCAGTCAGGTAGTGCTGGGTCTGTGAAACTGTGGCCGGCAGTGTTCAGATAGTACACACAGCTGCAGCACTCTATGACAACTGTCTCGGTTAGGCTTTAAGGTGGGGGCCAGAGCGGAAGACGATGCAGGTTACACAGGGAGCAGAGTCTCCCATGGGTCAGGAAATGTCACAGTTACACAGGGAGCAGGGTTCCTCATTGGTCAGGAAATTATGCAGGTTAAATGGGGAGCAGAATCCCCCCATGAGTCAGGAAACGATGCAGGTTACACAGGGAGCAGAATCCCCCCACGGGTGAAGAAACGATGCAGGTTACACAGGGAGCAGAATCCCCCACGGGTGAAGAAACGATGCAGATTACACAGGGAGCAGAATCCCCCCACGGGTGAGGAAACGATGCAGATTACACAGGGAGCAGAATCCCCCACGGGTGAGGAAACGATGCAGATTACACAGGGAGCAGAATCCCCCCACGGGTGAGGAAACGATGCAGATTACTCAGGGAGCAGAATCCCCCACGGGTGAAGAAACGATGCAGGTTACACAGGGAGCAGAACTCCCCCCACGAGTGAGGAAACGATGCAGATTACTCAGGGAGCAGAATCCCCCACGGGTGAAGAAACGATGCAGGTTACACAGGGAGCAGAACTCCCCCCACGAGTGAGGAAACGATGCAGATTACACAGGGAGCAGAATCTCCCCCATGAGTCAGGAAATGATGCAGGTTACACAGAGATCAGCATTCCCCTGGGTCAGAAAGCAATGCAGGTAACACGGATAGTAGAGTCCCCTATGGGTCAGGAAACGACACAGGTTACACAGGGAGCAGAGTTCCTCATGTCAGCAAGTGAGGGACATTGTGGAGGGGAGCTCCCTCGCCCCTGCATCTGTAGTTTATAATTTCCAGTCAGTCACCTTCTGTAAAGTCACTGTGGTGGACTTGCAGTCAATCTCTGTCTATTTTAAGTGTTATTTTAAAAAATAGTTTAAATGTTTAATTAAGTAAAAATGTTTAAAAAAGTGTTTTTTTATCTTTTATATTTTTTTATGCTGCATTGAATCACGAGGAACAGTGTTAGGTTCTCATTTGCACTTGTTTACAGGAAATTACATTGAACATTCCTGTATCTGGAGGCTTGAAATGGTCAACGTAGGCACTTGACTGATCAGCATTGTGTTTGTCGATCAGGACTTGGTCTTGGACTGAAACATCAACTAGTTATTCCCCTCTATATTTGCATCCAGCAATAATGCTGTTCTCCAGCATTTTGTGTGTGTGGCTCAGGATTTTCAGCATCTGCAGAATCTCTTGTGTTTCTGAGTGTTTTTCTGGGGTTTGTGTTAACAGGGTGAAGGAGATGGTCGGACAATGTGTGAGAGCAACTGTGGTTGCTCGTGCTGTGTTCTCACGGTTATTGCTACTTTTCTCACTGACGGAGCCAACAGATGATGAAGATGCAGCCTGTGTTGGTCAGAACCAACTGTCCACAGTCCTCATGGTCAATATGGGACGGGTCACCTTCCCCAGCTATACTGTCCTCAGGGAGGCGAGAATCTTTCAGCACAGAGAGGACTTGCTCCGGTAATGGCACACTCCAATCCAGTTTATTCTATTATGGATTGACAGAGTATCCTGGCAAGAAAGTGAATCTTAGGTGGTAACATCTATGTACTTTGATAGTGAACTGTGATCAGTAACAGAAAAAGCCCTCTTGTAGACAACAGCAAGAGAGAAATGGTGGCTATGCTAGGACTGTGGCCTGACTTTTTCTGGTAGATAAGTGACTCTTGCAGCTGCATGCAAGAATCAGCAAGTTATGTGGATGACACCAAATGGACAGCGAGAAAGATGATTACAGCTTGCATTGGAATCTGGACTAGATGGAAAAATGGCAGATGGAATTTAATGCAGACAAGTGTAGGAGGACAAATCAGGGTGGCACCTATGCAGTGAGCAGTAGGGCACTGAGGAGTACAGTAGAACAAAGGCATCTAAGAATACAGGTCCATGATTCATTTTAAGTGGAGTCCCAGATAGGGTTATACAGAAAGCTTTTGGAACATTACCTTTCATAAATGAATGTATTGAGTACAGGAGTTGGGCTGTTATGTTCAAGTTATATAAGATGCTGGTGAGGCCTAACTTAGAGTATTAAATGCAGTCCTAATCACCTCCCTGAGAGAAAGGTATCAATACGATTGAAAGAGTGCAGAGAAAATTTATAAGGATGTTTCCAGGACTTGACGACCTGAGTTGTAGGGAAAGGTTGAAAATGTTAGGACTTTATATAGAATATAGAACATAGAATAGTACAGCATATTACAGGCCCTTTGGCCCACAATGTTGTGCTGACCCTCAGACCCTGCCTGCCATATAACCCCCCACCTTAAATTCCTCCATATACCTGTCTAGTAGTCTCTTAAACTTCACTAGTGTATCTGCCTCCACCACTGACTCAGGCAGTGCATTCCACGCACCAACCACTCTGAGTGGAAAAACCTTCCTCTAATATCCCCCTTGAACTTCCCTCCCCTTACCTTAAAGCCATGTCCTCTTGTACTGAGCAGTGGTGCCCTGGGGAAGATGCGCTTGCTGTCCACTCTGTCTATTCCTCTTAATATCTTGTACACCTCTATCATGTCTCCTCTCATCCTTCTTCTCTCCAAAGAGTAAAGCCCTAGCTCCCTTAATCTCTGATCATAATCCATACACTCTAAACCAGGCAGCACCCTGGTAAATCTCCTCTGTACCCTTTCCAATGCTTCCACATCCTTCCTATACTGAGGCGACCAGAACTGGACACAAGTGTGGCCTAACTAGAGTTTTATAGAGCTGCATCATTACATAGCGTCTCTTACATTCTATCCCTCGACTTATGAAAGCTAACACCCCATAAGCTTTCTTAACTACCCAATCTACCTGTGAGGCAACTTTCAGGGATCTGTGGACATGTACCCCCAGATCCCTCTGCTCCTCCACACTACCAAGTATCCTGCCATTTACTTTGTACTCTGCCTTGGAGTCTGTCCTTCCAAAGTGTACCACCTCACACTTCCCCGGGTTGAACTCCATCTGCCACTTCTGCATCCTATCAATGTCTCTCTGCAATCTTTGACAATCCTCTACACTATCTACAACACCACCAACCTTTGTGTCGAGTGCAAACTTGCCAACCCACCCTTCTACCCCCACATCCAGGTCGTTAATAAAAATCACAAAAAGTAGAGGTCCCAGAACCGATCCTTGTGGGACACCACTAGTCACAACCCGCCAATCCGAATGTACTCCCTCCACCACGACCCTCTGCCTTCTGCAGGCAAGCCAATTCTGAATCCACCTGGCCAAATTTCCCTGGATCCCATGCCTTCTGACTTTCTGAATAAGCCTACCATGTGGAACCTTGTCAAATGCCTTACTAAAATCCATGTAGATCACATCCACTGCACTACCCTCATCTATATGCCTGGTCACCTCCTCAAAGAACTCTATCAGGCTTTTTAGGTATGATCTGCCCTTTACAAATACATGCTGACTGTCCCTGATCAGACCACGATTCTCTAAATGCCCATAGATCCTATCTCTAAGAATCTTTTCCAATAGCTTTCCCACCACAGATGCAAGGCTCACTGGTCTACAATTACCTGTAAGCATAGGAGATTGATGGAGATTTGATAGAGCTAAGCAAAATTATGAGGGATATAGACTGGGTAAATACAAGCAAGTTTCTTTTTCCACAGAGTTGAGTGGGACTTGAACTAGAGGTCATGGGTTAAGGGTGAAAGTGAAATATTTGTGGCACCTGAGGGGGAATTACTTTTCTCAGAAAGTGGTATGAAAGCAGAACAAGCTGCCATTGGAAGTGATGGATGCAGGTTTTAATCAGCACGTGAACGGGAGGGGTATGGAGGGCTTTGGTCCAGGTGCAGGTCAATGTGATTATTGCAGAACAGCAGTTTGGCACAGATTAGATGGGCCGAGGTATTTCCTACTGAGTTGAGGAGCAATTTCTTCATTTGGAGGGCTGAAGGGGCACGTTGCTGAATATATTTGAGAAGTTTTTGACATTAAATATGCATCATGGAGTATAGGGAGAGGGGAGGGCAATTATTTTGAGTGCGGGGAGAGGGGAGGGGTTGCTCGTTTTCAAACGGTACTACGTGATGAGCTGAATGGCCATTTCTATGACTCAGATGTGTTGAACGTTCATTGAGAGATTACATGTTGTACTGCAGGTATGATGTGGCCTGTCATACTCTGGTTGAGGTGGGAACAGCAATGGCCAATAAGGCCTGGAGATCTGCTCTGGAGATTTATAAAGCTGCCAAAAAGACATGGACTGATTTGGAGAAGAGCAGTGACATCAGGTAATGGAAGAGCTCAATACACTCACACCCAGTATCTCTGCACAGTCATGAGTGTACTGGAAGTATAGTAGGGGTTTGAGGACACAATCTTGTGGGGTACCAGTGTTTGGAATCATGGCAAAGGTATTCGTTAGTCTTTACTGATTGCCATCTGTTTGTCAGAAAGTCGAGGATGCAGAGGGAGATGTTGACTCCCAGGGTCCAGAGTTTGGTAATAAATTTGCTTGGAATTATAGTATTGAAGCCAGAGCTGTAGTCAATTAACTATAGTCAGAGGTAGATGTTGTTACTATGCAAATTGGGTTAGTTTGGTGACTGTCAAGAGACGGAAGGGGGATAGACAGGAAGAGCAGAGCACCCCTGTGGCCATTACCATCAACAATAAGTATACAGTTTTGGATACTGATGGTGGGGAATGACCTACCAGGGACAAGTTGCAGTGGTTGTGTCTCTGGCACCGAGACTGGACCCTCAGCTCAGAAGGGAAGGAGGGAAAAGAGGAGAGCAGTAGTGATAGGAGATTCGATAGTTAGGGGGACAGATAGGAGGTTCTGTGGAAGAGATCGAGAATCCTGGATGGTTTGTTGTCTCCCTGGTGCCAGGGTCCGTGATATCTCGGATTGAGTTCTCAGTATTCTCAAGAGGGAGGGTGAGCAGCCAGATGTCGTGATCCATGTAGGAACCAATGACTTGGGTAGGAAGAGTGAGGAGGTCCTGAAAGGTGAGTTTAGGGAGCTAGGTGCCAAGTTAAAGGACAGGATATCCAGGATAGCAATCTCAGGATTGCTACCAGTGCCACATGCAGGTGGGTTTAGAATTAGTAAGATAATGCAGATCAACACGTGGCAGGAGGGAGGGCTTCAGATTTGTAGATAATTGGGCAGTTTTCCAGGGAAGGTGGGACCTGTTCTGGCGGGACGGTTTACATTTGAACTCGAGGGGGACAAATATTCTTGCAGGTAGGTTTGCTAGAGAGGCTCCAGTGGATTTAAACTAGATAAGAGGTGGGAGGGGAACCAGAGTGTAGGAACAATGTATGGGAGAAGGAAGAAAAAGAAGACAGTAAAGTGCTTTGTACTGTTAGAGATAACCAGAGGAAGAAGTGGAGAATTTCTTAAATGCATTTATTTTAATGCTAGGAGCATTGTAAGAAAGGTGGATGAGCTTAGAGCATGGATTGATACCTGGAAATATGATGTTGTACCTATTAGTGAAACATGGTTGAAGGAGGGGTGTGAATGGCAACTAAATATTCCTGGATTTCATTGCTTCAGGTGTGATAGAATCGGAGGGACAAGAGGAGGAGGTGTTGCGTTGCTTGTCAGAGAAAATATTACAGCGGTGCTCTGGCAGGATAGATTAGAGGGTTTGTCTAGAGAGGCTATTTGGGTGGAATTGAGGAATGGGATAGGTGTAGTAACACTTATAGGGGTGTATTATAAACCACCTAATGGGGAGTGAGAATTGGAGGAGCAAATTTGCAAGGAGATAGCAGATATTTGTAGTAAGCACAGGGTTGTGATTGTGGGAGACTTTAATTTTCCACACATAGACTGGGAAGCCCAGACTCTAAAAGGGATGGATGGTTTGGAGTTTGTAAAATGTGTGCAGGATAGTTTTTTACAGCAATACATAGAGATACCAACTAGAGAAGGGGCAGTGTTGGATCTCCTGTTAGGGAATGAGATAGGTCAGGTGACAGAGGTATGTGTTGGGGAGCACTTCGGGTCCCGTGATCACAATGCCATTAGTTTCAATATATTTATGGAGAAGGATAGGACTGGACCCAGGGTTGAGATTTTTGATTGGAGAAAGGCTAACTGAGGAGATGCGATAGGATTTAGAAGGAGTGGATTGGGACAATTTGTTTTATGGGAAGGAAGTAATAGAGAAATGCAGGTCATTTAAAGGTAAAATTTTGAGGGTTCTTTATGTTCCTGTTAGGTTGAAAGGAAAAGTTAAAAGTTTGATAGAGCCATGGTTTTCAAGGGATATTGGAAACTTGGTTAGGAAAAAGAGAGAAATCTACAATAAATATAGGCAGCATGGAGTAAATGAGGTGCTCGAGGAATATAAAGAATGCAAGAAGAATCTTAAATTAGAAAAGCTAAAAGAAGATATGAGGTTGCTTTGGCAAGAAGGTGAAAATAAATTGGAAGCGTTTCTACAGTTATATTAATAGCAAAAGGATAGTGAGGGATAAAATTGGTCCCTTAGAGAATCAGAGTGGACAGCTATGTGTGGAGCCAAAAGAGACGGGGGAGATTTTGAACAATTCCTTTTCTTCGGTATTCATTAAGGGAAAAGATATTGAATTGTGTAAGGTAAGGGAGACAAGTAGGGAAGTTATGGAAACTATGACGATTAAAGAGGAGGAAGTACTGGCACTTTTAACAAATATAAAAGTGGATAAATCTCAAGATCCTGACAGGATATTCCCTAGGACCTCGAGGGAAGTTAATGTAGAAATAGCAGGGGCTCTGACAGAAATATCTCAAATGTCATTAGAAACGGGGATGGTGCTGGAGGATTGGCATATTGCTCATGTGGTTCCATTATTTTAAAAAGGTTTTAAGAGTAAACCTAGCAATTATAGGACTGTCAGTTTGATGTTAGTGGTGGGTAAGTTAATGGAAAGTATCCTTAGAGATGGTATATATAATTATCTGGATAGACAGGGTCTGATTAGGAAGTCAACATGGATTTGTGCATGGAAGGTCACGTTTGACAAATCTTCCCAAATTTTTTTAAGAGGTTACTAGGAAAGTTGACAAGGGTAAAGCAGTGGATGTTGTCTATGTGGACTTCGGTCAGGCCTTTGACAAGGTTCCACACGGAAGGTTAGTTAGGAATGTTCAATTGTTAGGTGTTAATATTGAAGTAGTGAAATGGATTCAACAGTGGCTGGATGGGAGATGCCAGAGAGTAGTGGTGGATAACTCTTTGTCAGTTTGGGGGCCGGTGACTAGTGGTGTGCCTCAGGGATCTGTACTGGGTCCAATGTTGTTTGTCATATACATTAATGATCTGGATGATGGGGTGGTAAATTGGATTAGTAAGTATGCAGATGACACTAAGGTAGGTGGCGTTGTGGATAATGAAGTAGGTTTTCAAAGCTTGCAGAGAGATTTAGGCCACTTAGAGTGGTCTGAACGATGGCAGATGGAGTTTAATGCTGATAAGTGTGAGGTGCTACATTTTGGTAGGAATAATCCAAATAGGACATACATGATAAATGGTAGGGCACTGAGGATTGCAGTGGAACAGAGTGATCTAGGAATAATGGTGCATAGTTCCCTGAAGGTGGAATCTCATGTGGATAGGGTGGTGAAGAAAGCTTTTGGTATGCTGGCCTTTATAAATCAGAGCATTGAGTATAGGAGTTGGGATGTAATGTTAAAATTGTACAAGGCATTGGTAAGGCTGAATTTGGAGTATTGTGTACAGTTCTGGTCACCGAATTATCGGAAAGATATCAACAAAATAGAGAGAGTACAGAGATGATTTACTAGAATGTTACCTGGGTTTCAGCAAGTTACAGGGAAAGGTTGAACAAGTTAGGTCTTTATTCTTTGGAACATAGAAGGTTGAGGGGGGACTTGATAAAGGTGTTTAAAATAATGAGGGGGATAGATAGAGTTGACGTGGATAGGCTTTTTCTATTGAGGGTGGGGAGATTCAAACGACATGAGTTAAGATTTAGGGGCAAAAGTTTAAGGGTAACACGAGGGGGAATTTCTTAGAGAGTAGTAGCTGTGTGGAACGAGCTTCTAGTAGAAGTGGTAGAGTCAGGTTCAGTATTGTAATTTAAAGTAAAATTTGATCGGTATATGGACAGGAAGGGAATGGAGTGTTATGTGCTGAGTGTGGGACTAGGTGAGAGTAAGCGTTCGGCGACAAGAAGGGCCAAGATGGCCTGTTTCTGTGCTGTAGTTATTATATGGTTATATGTTTAAATGCTTCAGGGCTGAGTATAGTGCCAGGGAGATGGTGCTTACCATAGACATGTTTCAGCAGTAGACAAATTACATTGTCTGGAAGACTTGAGTTGACGTGTGGGATGACCAGACTTGAAGCACTGAGCAGTGGTCGTTAAGGCATGTTATCTGGTACCAGGATGACAGTGCTCTTTAAAGCAGGAAAGTTCACAAATTAAAGCAAGGAGAGGTTACAAATATTTGCAAATACCCTCAACAGCTGATCGGCACAGGATGTAAGGCTGTGGCCAAGAACACCATCTGGGCCAGATGCTTGAGAGCATGAACTCTGAAAGCAAGAAGGGATTGGTGGGTCAGGGTGTAAATTTTGAAGAGTGATTAGTGTTTGGATGAATTTCAGTGGCTATGCAGTCTGGGGTAAGTGCTGAATAGGATGGGGTTTGTGGGCTGAAGCTGCCTGGTTACCGTTCCACCAATCTGGTGCTGTTTAGCTCAGAGAGCTTGTCTCTGGCAGTACTGCAGGTTTGGCTACAGCAGGGACAAGATTGCGACTGTCCTGGGCCAGTTAGGTGGCTTTGAGCCCAGAGTTGCAATTGCCTGTTCTCAGTAAACCAGAGCAATGATGTTTCCCAATGACAGTGTTTGCTTTATTTCAGGTTCTATCGAGAGCTGCCAGTCTACCTGCGATGTTTCACTGCAGGCTGGGTCTACACGAGAATTCGCTTCAGAGGGGTTGAAATTCTACAGCGGCTTGATATGTACAAAGTAAAAATATAAAGCTGTCAAGTCCCAGGGTTTGTTGGGGGCTGGGTGATCTTGAGACAGGAAGTGAGTGCTTGGCTGCAGTGGGTCTGCTTTAATGAGGAACTTGGCAACTATGAATTGTGCATCCAATCTCTCCCCAAGCTAGTTTTCCTATCTAAGCTAACCAGTCTTTTGCAAGCATCAAAATAGTCTATTCTATTTCCCCTCGTAGGGCAAAACACTATCCCACTATGCACACTGGTCCCTTGATCCTCCTCCTCAAGAGAAACCCGAGCCTCTCCTGTACAAAGCTCAATCAAATTGTCAACTGACAGCTTTTATAAAACTGATTCCCACGCTATCTTGACTATACCTCTTCCCATCTTTCTCCTGTAAAAATGGTATTCCCTTTCCATATACCTATCCAATGTTACCTTAAATGACAAAACTGAACTGGCCTCTACTACTTCTACAGGAAGCTCATTCCACACAGCTATCACTCTCTGAGTAAAGAAATACCCCCTCGTGTTTCCCTTAAACTTCTGCCCCCAACTCTCAAATCATGTCCTCTCGTTTGAATCTCCCCTACTCTCAATGGAAACAGCCCATTCACGTCAACTCTATCTATCCCTCTCAAAATTTTAAATACCTCGATTAAATCCCCCCTCAACCTTCTACGCTCCAATGAATAGAGACCTAACTTGTTCAACCTTCCCTCACCTACCTGGCTTCACCAATCACCTTCCAGCTAGTGCTCCTTCCCTTCCTCCCACTTTGGTATTATACCCCTTCCTTCCAGTCCTGATGAAGAATCTCAGCCTGAAACATCGATTGTTTATCTATTTCCATGTATGCTGCCTGACCAGCTGAATTCCTTCAGCATTTTGTTTATTGAGATACAGTGCAGAATATGCCCTTCTGAACCTTTGAGCCATGCAGCCCAGAAGTCCCCTGATTTAATCTGAGTTTAATCATGGGACAATTTACAATGACCAGTTAACCTAGCACTAGTACGTCTTTGGACTGTGGGAGGAAACCAGAGCACCCAGGGGAAACTCTCACATTCCACGGGGAGAATGTACAAACTGCTTACAGACAGCAGTGGGAATTGAACCCATGTCATCTGTACTATAAAGTGTTGTGATAACCACTGCACTACTGTGTCACTCTTGTGTGCAGGAGGTGTAGCTAGGATAATAGAACCTTTTTTTCATGGTGGGGCTATTAAATGAATGTAAAGTTCATCATGGATGTGATGGACTGAATGGCCTATATCTGTGCTGTGCAACTCTCTGTAGACCTGAGTGCAGTTGAGCTGCTGGAGCTAGGACATCCCAGTTAAAAGCTCTCTGTGAATCCTTTTGTCAGGAGGCAGTGGAAGAATTGAAGAGCCTTCTGGACCAGGACATCTTCTGTCCTGAGAGACGTGGCTGCTGGTGGGATCGACTGACTCTGAATCTCCTGCAACACCTCAAGCAGACTGACCAGGTAACACTGATTAAAACAGCATCACTTGTCATTGGATAGGAGGAAGTGGGAACATCCCATCACTGGTTATGCTATGTGAACCCAGCTCTCCCTGGGTAGAGGAAGACTGATGGGAGCTGACTGAAGCTCTGTTCACCTGTTCCCTTGCGTTGTTCTTTGTTGTGATTTGGCTGCAGGCAATCCATTATCTGCGGGAAGGTCTGGCTGACACATGTGTACACACGGGATATCGGCTGGCTCTGCAGCAGCGAGCGCTGCGGATACGTGACTCTCCAGGCTTCAGAAAATGGCACCACCTTCTTCAGGACTTGCCCGTGATGGATATGGAACAAGTACCACATGTGAGTAGTGTGAGAGCAGGAGCTGGAACATCTGACCAAGCAGTACTCTGTCATAATCTCTCCAATTCCTTTAAATCCTTAAAGTGCCATTCCCAGAATGGGTCAGTGGAAGTGACAGAGTGATACATTCCTTCCATTTAACGCTATTGGTAATTTAGTGACTTTTGATTCAACGACTACAAAAGCCTTCCTTGCTACTTAACTGTGGCTCCTTGCCAAAGCCTCAAGTTCCCACTCCTACTCTAGTCCCGTCACACAATGGCTGGTCTGCTTTGACCCTGCTTTACTTTTATTTGCTCCTGCTAATGAATCACAAATTGATTGGTCTGCTGCTAATGCACCAATCCCAAACTCTTTTCCACACATCTCTCTCTCTCTCTCTTCAAATCAATTGGTCCGCTGCTAATTGATGGATTTGTAACTAAGTTTGTGAATGATATAAAGATAGGTGGGGCGGCAAGTAGTGTTGAGGAAGTAGGGTGTCTGACAGACCATAGAAGTTAGGAGCTGAATTAGGCCATTTGGCCCATCGAGTCTTCTCTGCCATTTCTTCATTGCTGATTCATTTTCCTTCAACACCATTCTCCTGGTTTCTCTCTGTAACCTTTCATGCCTTGACTAATTAAGAACTTTTCAAACAACACACACAAAATGTTGGTGGAACACAGCAGGCCAGGCAGCATCTATAGGGAGAAGCGCTGTCGATGTTTTGGGCCGAGACCCTTCGTCAGGACTAACCGAAAGGAAAGAGAGTAAGAGATTTGAAAGTCAACCACGGTCTTAAATATGACTTGGTCCCATAGCTGCCTGTGGCAACAAATTCCAGAGATACACCCTCCTCTGGTGAAAGAAATTCCTCCTCATCTCCATTCTAAATGGACCCCTCTATTCTGAGGCCATGCCCTCTGGTCCGAGACTCCTCCACTACAGGAAACATTCTCTACATACCCACTCCATCTAGAGCTTTCAACATATATCCATATAACAATTACAGCACGGAAACAGGCCATCTCGGCCATTCTAGTCCGTGCTGAATGCTTACTCTCACCTCGTGTCACCTACCTGCACTCAGCCCATAACCCTCCATTCCTTTCCTGTCCATATACCTATCCAATTTTTTTTTAAATGACAAAATCGAACCTGCCTCTACCACTTCTACTGGAAGCTTGTTCCACACAGCTACCACTCTCTGAGTAAAGAAGTTACCCCTAAACTTTTGCCCCTTAACTCTCAACTCATGTCCTCCTGTTTGAATCTCCCCTACTCTCAATGGAAAAAGCCTATCCACGTCAACTCTATCTATCCCCCTCATAATTTTAAATACCTCTATCAAGACCCCCCTCAACTTTCTTTGCTCCAAAGAATAAAGACCTAACTTGTTCAACCTTTCTCTGTAATTTAGGTGCTGAAACCCAGGTATCATTCTAGTAAATCCCCTCTGTACTCTCTCTATTTTGTTGACATCTTTCCTATAATTTGGTGACCAGAACTGTACACAATACTCCAAATTCGGCCTTACCAATGCCTTGTATAATTTTAACATTACATCCCAACTCCTATACTCAATTTATAAAGGCCAGCATACCAAAAGCTTTCTTCACCACCCTATCC
This sequence comes from Hypanus sabinus, assembly GCF_030144855.1. Taxonomy (NCBI): domain Eukaryota; kingdom Metazoa; phylum Chordata; class Chondrichthyes; order Myliobatiformes; family Dasyatidae; genus Hypanus; species Hypanus sabinus. Next base: position 761,831 of record NC_082726.1, on the reverse strand, counting down.
ACATGAGATTCCACCTTCAGGGAACTATGCACCATTATTCCTAGATCACTCTGTTCCACTGCAATCCTCAGTGCCCTACCATTTATCATGTATGTCCTATTTGGATTATTCCTACCAAAATGTAGCACCTCACACTTATCAGCATTAAACTCCATCTGCCATCGTTCAGCCCACTCTAAGTGGCCTAAATCTCTGCAAGCTTTGAAAACCTACTTCATTATCCACAGTGCCACCTATCTTAGTATCATTTGCATGCTTACTAATCCAATTTACCACCCCATCATCCAGATCATTAATGTATATGACAAACAACATTGGACCCAGTACAGATCCCTGAGGCACACCACTAGTCATCGGCCCCCAACCTGACAAACAGTTATCCACCACTACTGTCTGGCATCTCCCATCCAGCCACTGTTGAATCCATTTCACTACTTCGATATTAATACCTAACGATTGAACATTCCTAACTAACCTTCCGTGTGGACCCTTGTCAAAGGCCTTACTGAAGTCCATATAGACACCATTGCTTCACCCTCATCAACTCCCCTAGTAATCTCTTCAAAAAAAATTCAATAAGATTTGTCAAACATGACTTTCCATGCACAAATCCATGTTGACTGCTCCTAATCAGACGCTGTCTATCCAGATAATTATATATACCATCTTTAAGAATACTTTCCATTAGTATACCCACCACTGACGTCAAACTTATAGGTCTATAATTGCTAGGTTTACTCTTAGTACCCTTTTTAAACAATGGAACGACATGAGCAATACGCCAATCCTCTGGCACCATCCCCTTCTCTAATGACATTTGAAATATTTCTGACAGAGCCCCTGCTATTTCTACACTAACTTTCCTCAAGGTCCTAGGGAATATCCTGTCAGGACCCGGAGATTTATCCACTTTTCTTTAAAAGCGCAGGTACTTCCTTTTCTGTAATCATCATAGTTTCTATAACAACCCTACTTGTTTCTCTTACCTTACACAATTCAATATCCTTCTCCTTAGTGAATACCGAAGAAAAGAAATTGTTCAAAATCTCCCCCCATCTCTTTTGGCTCCACACATAGCTGATTCAATAAGGGACCAATTTTATCCCTCACTATCCTTTTGCTATTAATATAACTGTAAAAGCACTTTGGATTTATTTTCACCTTACTTGCTAAAACAACCTCATATCTTAGCTTTTCTAATTTCTTTCTTCAGATTCTTCTTACATTCTTTAAATTCCTCGAGCACCTCATTTACTCCATGCTCCCTATATTTATTGTAGATTTCTCTCTTTTTCCAAACCAAGTTTCCAATATCCCTTGAAAACCATGGCTCTCTCAAACTTTTAACCTTTCAACCTATTAGGAACATAAAGATTCTGCACCTTCAAAATTTCACCTTTAAATGACCTCCATTTCTCTGTTACATCCTTCCCATAAAACAAATTGTCCTAATCCACTCCTAAATTCTTAAGCATCTCCTCAAAGTTAGCCTTTCTCCAATCAAAAATCTCAAACCTGGGTCCAGTCCTATCATTCACCATAATTATATTGAAAATAATGGTATTGTAATCACTGGACCCAAAGTGCTCCCCAACACATACCTTCATCACCTGACCTATCTCATTCCGTAACAGGAGATCCAACACTGCCCCTTCTGTAGTCGGTACCTCTATGTATTGCTGCAAAAAACTATCCTGCACACATTTTACAAACTCCAAACCATCCAGCCCTTTTACAGAATGGGCTTCCCAGTTTGTGTAGAAAATTAAAATCTTCCATAATCACAACCTTGTGCTTACTACAAATATCTGCTATCTCCTTACAAATTTGCTGATCCAATTCTCGCTCCCCATTAGGTTGTCTATAATACACCCCTATAAGTGTTACTACACCTTTCCCATTCCTCAATTCCCCCCTAAATAGTCTCCCTAGATGAGCCTTTTAATCTATCCTGCCAAAACACCGCTGTAATATTTTCTTGGACAAGCAATGCAACACTTCCCCATCTTGCCCCTCCAATTCTATCACACCTGAAGCAACAAAATTCAGGAATATTTAGATGGCAATCACACCCCTCCTGCAACCCTGTTTCAGTAATAGCTACAACATCATATTTCCAGGTATCAATCCATGCTCTAAGCTCATCCACCTTTCTTACAAAGCTCCTAGCATTAAAATAGATGCATTTAAGAAACTCTCCACCTCTTCCTCTGTTTATTCCTAATGGTGCAAACAACTTTATTATCTTTTTCTTCCTTCTCCCCTACATCTTTGGTCTGATCGCTCTCCTTCTCTATCACCTGTTTATCCTCCTTCACACACTGTCTACTAGCTTTCTCTATTTGTGAACTGACCTCTACTCCTTTAGTCTCTTCAAATTGATTCCCACCCCCCCCAACCATTCTAGTTTAAAGTCTCCCCAGTAACCTTAGCAGATCTCCCCACCAGGATATTGGTCCCCCTAGGAATCAAGTGTAACCCGTCCTTTTTGTACAGGTCAAGCCTGCCCCAAAAGAAGTCCCAATGATCCAGAAACTTGAATCCCTGCTCCAATCCCTCAGCCACGCATTTATCCTCCACCTCATTCCATTCCTCTCCACCTTTATCCTCCACCTCACTGTCACGTCGCACAGGCAGTAATCCCGAGATTACTACCTTTTCGGTCCTTCTTCTTAACTTCCTTCCTAACTCCCTATAGTCTCCTTTCAGGACCTCTTCCCTTTTCCTACTTATGTCATTGGTACTTATATGTATCACGACCTCGGGCTCCTCACCTTCCTACTTCAGGATATCTTGGGACACGATCAGAAACATCCCAGACCCTGGCACCAGGGAGGCAAACTACCATCCGGGTCTCCTGATTTCGTCCTCAGAATCGCCTATCTGACCCCCTAACTATCGAGTCCCCTATTACTACTGCCTTCCTCTTCCTTTCCCTACCCTTCTGAGATACAGGGGCAGACTCTGTGCTGGAGGCACGGCCACTGTTGCTTCCCCCAGGTAGGCTGTCCCCCCCAACAGTACTCAAACAGGAGTACTTATTGTCAAGGGGTATAGCCACTGGGGTACTCTCTAGTACCTGACTCTTCCCCTTCCCCCTCCTAACCGTGACTCACCTGTCTGCCTCCCATGGCCCTGGTGTGACCACCTGCCTGTAACTCCTCACTCTGCCTGACCAGGTGAAGGTCATCGAGCTGCAGTTCCCTAACACAGTCCCTTAGGAGCTGCAGCTCGGTGTAGCTGGTGCAGATGTGGACATCTGGGAGTCTGGGAGACTCCAGGGCCTCCCACGTCCGACACCAAGAACAACAAGCTGCCCTCACACTCATACTTCCCCCTTCCCTCAAATAACAGGAAGAACTGAAACCTAAACCTACCTTGCCTCGCCCGCTTCTGTCTAAGCCCATTGAGCCAAAGCCCTTAGAGTCCAGCAAAGTATTTTACTGTTTTGCTCTTTCCAGGTGATGATAAAGGGACGGACTTGCCCAGGGATGGGTAACGCCATGTTTCTGCTGGAGGAGCAAGCTGATTCCACAATCATCTGTTCTGTGGAGGCAGTCTCACTGGCCTACTATCGACAGCAGGGCTTTGATCAAGGTAATGTCCACAGAAACCCTTATTAGCTTTTATTGTTAGTGAAATTTCTACATAGTCTACAGTGATTTGTTGCTCTGTTTGTACAGGGATCCATGGTGAAGGAGCTACATTTTTAACACTATTTGGACTTCTCTTCTGGGAAATCATCTTCCTGCCTGGAATCCCTGATGTTTTCCGTAGTCCGTTCCAGGTACTTGGCTGAAGTGTGTTATTTTGGGCTGGACATTGAATATTTGTGTGTGAAGTTGGTGTAGCAGGAAAGGGAATAGAGTAATTCATTCAAACTGAACACGTGTGTCAGGTGTAGACAACTGGGCTCAAGCAAATCCCTTGAGTACAAATGATAGGAGTACATTTGTGTGTCAAATCAAGGTCTTGCCTTGCTACTGGCACCATGTAGCCCAGTACTACCTGTCTCGGGTCAGGTTAGCGACTCAACTGGCACACTGCCTGGTGCACTTTGGTTAACCAGGGAGGAGGATGTGTAGGCACCCAGCAGGATTAAAAACAAAACCTGTCAAAAGGCGGATGAACTCCTTGTGAGCCAACAGCCACCTCCTGTCTGTGTGAGGAGTGGCACGTCAGTCTCTCGTTTTGCGCCTTGTAAGGCATTTGTGCCCAACACTGGTCCCCTAGGCCTGACTCGACGTAGTAGTAGTGGAGTAGAAAACGGGTGCAAAAACAGTAGCTTTGGCTGATAGGATAAAAGAAGTTGTGGGAAGCTTGGGGAGGAATTGACAGTGTTTTAATTTCCATAATCTTTAGCCACAGGTGAGGTTTGAGAAAACTCAGAGCATGGCGAAAGGAGAAGGTGGGAACTACAGGCTAGTGAGCCTGACGTCAGTGGTGAGAAAGTTGCATAAAGAATTCTGAAGGACAGGGTCTACCAGCATTAGGAGAGCAAAAAGACTAATGAAGAGTGGCCAATGCCTTGTGTGTGGAGAATATGATTATCACAAAGTTGACTGTTTTTCTGAAGTGGTAATGAAGAATGTCGAGAGCAGGATGGAAGATATTGTCTGCATTGTCTGCTTTTGACAATTCCCATTTGGGAGGCTGTTCCAGAAGGTGAGATCACATGGAGTCAGGGTGAGCCAGTCAGTTGCATACAAAATTGGTTTGGTGGAAGGAGAAGATGGTGGGGGGGCTACTCGGACCGAAGGGGTAGGTGGGTGGGGGAGGGGGGGCTACTCGGACTGAAGGGGTAGGTGGGGAGGGGGGGCCACTGAGACTGAAGACTGTGACCAGTGACATACCACATGGATTGACACCAGGTTTCCCTGTTGTTTGTCACCTATGTTAACAGTATGGATAGCAGTGTTGTTAATAGGGTTAATAAGTTAATGAGTAACAGCAAAATTGGTAGTATAGTAGACAGTGAAGAAGATTATCTAAGATTAAAACAGATTTTTGGATGAACTGGGAAAGCGGGCCAGGTAATGACAGATGGAACTTAACTCGCAATGTGAAGTGTAGATTGGTTAAAGCAGGGAAGGTCTTAAACAATAAAGGTCAGGGTCCTGGAGAGTGTTTTTAAACATAGGAAGCCCATGAATGTTGTTCCCTGAAAATGTCATCACAGATAGACAGGGTGGTGAAGTAGGTGTTTGGCTTGTCTTCCCTGGTCACCTTTGCCAGATCATTAATATATACTGTGAACAGTTGCGGGCCCAGCACCAAGCCTGCAGCATACTGCTTGCCACCGATTGCCAATCAGAGTAACACCCATGTGTCTCAACTCTCTGCTTTTTACCAATCCTTTTTTGAACAGTGGCGTGACATTTGCCGTCTTCCAATCTACCTGCCCAGAGTCCAGAAAGTTTTGTAAACCATCACCAAGTTCACCAAAACCTCGACTGCAACTTCTGCCATTTCTTTCAGTACCCTAAGAGGCATTCCATTAGGACCAGGGGACTTGTCTATCTTCAGGCCCACAAGTTTGCTCAGCACTACCTGTTTACTAATAGTGATTGTATCGAGGTCCTCGCCTCCTGTCGCATCCATAACATCTTTCTTTGGCATGTTACCATGAAGATCTACACAAAATGGTCATTCAAAGCCTTGGCTATTTTCTCATTACTCAATATCAATTCTCTCTTTTTGTCCTCCAAGGGACCTATATTCACTTTAGCCACCCTTTTCTGCTTTATGTAATTATAAAAACTATTACTATCCATTTTTATATTTTGTGCTAGCTTATTTTCATAATCTAGCTTCCCTTTTTTGCTTGCTTAGTGGCACTGTTGCTTTTTAAAGTTTTCCCAATCTTCCATTTTCCCACTACTCTTGGCAACTATGCCTTTTTATTTCCTCAGTTATCCAAGGCTAGCTCTCCCTACCCTTACTGTCCTTGCTGTTAACTGGAATATATTTTTGTTGAGCACTGTAAAAAATCTCTTTGAAAGTCTTCCACTGTTCCTTAACTGTCTCACTATATAGCCTGTGTTCCCAGTCTACACAGCGAAATCCTCCATCACATTGTAGTCTCCATTGTTTAGGCATAATACACTAGTTTTTGACAGACTATTGCATCCTCCATTTGAATGAGAAATTCAATCATACAAGAGGATCTCTAATGACAAGATCACTAATTTTACCTGTCTCATTGCACAGGAGCAGATCTAAGATAGCACATTCCTTTGTAGTTTCAGTAACATGCTGGTCAAGAAAGCCATCTGTGAAGTCCTCCTCAAGACTGCCTTGACCACCATGATTCACCCACGCATTAGGGCAAGTTAAAGTCCCCCATGGTAACTGCTGTTCCATTTTTACATGTCTCAGATATTTCTCTGTTTATTGCCTGTGCTAATGTAATCAGTAAAAATGTAATTCAGTGGCCGATAAACAACTCCTATGTGATTTTTTTCCCCCCCTTTACTATTCCTAATCACTACCCAAATTAATTCAACATTCTGCTCCTTAGTCCTGATCTCATCTTCAATTAAGAGTATTACCCCCACCTCCCTTATCTTCCAGCCTATCCTTCCGTATTACCTGATATCCTTGGATATTCCCAATGCTGTCCACCCTGCAACCACGTCTCTGTACTGGGCACTAAATCATACCTCTTTGTACTGATTTGAGCCACAAGTACACTGACTTTGTTTTGAATACTGCAGTCATTTGAGTAAAGTGCCGTTACACTCGTGCTTCTAAAAATCTTGTGATCATCTACTCTTTTGCATTTGACTTTTCTTCACTCCACTCTTACTTTTCTTTTTTTTATCTTTTGCTTTTTCTTTATCCACACATTTCTTTTTTACTTTATCCATACTTCTCCAATTTGTTGATCCCATGCCCCTACTATTTAGTTTAAAGCCCTATGCACAGCCCTAGTTATGTGATTCGCTAGGATCCAGGCCCCTTCACAGTTCAGGTGGAGCCCGTCCCATTGATACAGTCCCTCCTTCCCCAATACTGGTGCCAATTTCCCATGAATTTAAACCCACTTTCAACTGGATATTTCCCTTTCCACTGCAAATTCCTCTACAGGTCAGATAAGGTGTCCTGAATCTAGGCACCAGGCAGGCAACACAACCTTCGGGATGCTCTATCCTTATGACCGAGATCTCTGTGTATTCCCCTGAATATACTATCCCTAGTTTCTCTTCTTTCCCACCTCTTGAATGGCTTCCTGAACAACAGTGCCACAGATAGGTTGCTCATCCTTCCTACAGCCTCCAATCTCATCCACACAGGGAGCAAGAATCTCAGACCTTCGGACAAGCTCAAGGGCTGAGGCTCCTCCAGCACTGTCTGTTGGATCCCACTACCCACCTCACTTGCAGTTATACCCTCTTGTCTCTGACCACAGACTGAATTTGAGGCTGCTCATCTACCTCCTGAAACAGAGAGTCCAGGTAACTCTCCCCTCCCTGAGGTGCCACAGTGTTTGAAGCTCAGATTCTAGGACACCAACTTTGAGCCCAAGTTCCTCGAGTAGCCAACATTTGCTCCTGCTAGTGAATTACAAATTGATTGGTCTGCCGCTAATGCACCAATCCCTGTGAAATGCTTCATTTTAAACTCTTCTCCCTGACGTGTGTAAAGCTCTCTCTCTCTCTTCAAATCAATTGGTCTGTCACTAATGTAACTGTTCTGTGCTCTATTACATGTAACCATGGTTGTGACTCAGACCTGTCCTCTGGATCTGTACACAGACTATTTCTATCGGCAACGGAAGGAACCTATTGAATTGAGGCTCAGCTTCCTGCAAGATGCCTCCACGGAGACCCTGCACACACTCATCGCTGATGTGTGGAACAGTCACAAAGATACAGCTAATGCATTAGTTAACTGGGAAATCTTCAGTTCTCTTCAGCAGGCCCAGGTACACTGGCTGAACCCTAGGGTACATATGGTTCAGAGTGATCCTCATCAACACTGCACTCTCATTAGACAGTCATAAAGAGTTGAAAGGTTTGATTATACAAGTCAGTAAGTAGAAGGAAGCTGTTGTCATTAGCAGATAACTTGAGGAGCAATGGACCCAAATTTAAAATTTTGCCCAAAAGATCCAGGCGGAGTGCAGGCAGGAAGTGGGTTTTTTTTTGCATGTGCATTGCAATCTGGGTCTCAACATGCATGAGGCAGTTTCTGTACTAACAGCCAGCAAGGACTCTGGGCTAAATGGTCTCTTGAGCAGAGTAACGTTTGCTCCTGTACCCCAAAGCTATAGACAGATAGATGAAAGTTCCCTTAGCCAATGGAACTATCAGAATTACAATAGTGGGGCTGTATGACAGACTGGAAATACTCAACATGTGATCATGAACTGCCTTGTTTGTGGGGATGTTTCAGAGCCTCGTGAGCTGCCTGGGTGGTCTGTTCCTGAGTGGCATTTGTAAGATTCTGGCTGTGGACCTGAGGCACTGCCGTGGGGGTCTTCCTGATCTGGTGGTTTGGAACAGCCAGAGCCTCCGATACAAGGTGAGTTGTGGGAGAGGGAGGCCAGCACACCAAGGCACCTTTGCATGATGTCAAGATCTTGCCTGAAGTTAGTTCTTTCCTTTTACTTTCTCTTTGGCTCCCAGCTGGCAGAAGTGAAGGGACCGACAGACCGCCTCTCCCACAAGCAGATCGTCTGGCTGGACTGGTTGCGGAAACTCGGGGCTGAAGTTGAAGTCTGCCATGTTAGTGCTGTTGGAGCACGTGCAAAACAGCTCAGCTGAACTTTCTGTAAGTGTGATTTTTTTGTCACCACACTTCAACAGATATCTGATGAACATTTGAAAAAGCTTCCAGGGCTTTTCAAGCTGATGTACAGGAAACTGCCTTGTAAAGTGAGGTCCAAGTATCAGATTGGTTCAGCTGCTTGGAGCTGTACTTTCTGTGAATGTTACTCCACAGTTGCAGTGAGGGACAGGCTGCCTGAGACAGCTCAGTGCTTGAGTGAGGATTTGGTTCCTACAAGCTCCACTGCAGCCTGGAGGAGATGGTCCACTTTCTGATCAATGAATGGAAACCTACAGCTTTACAAAATGCTTTGAGGTGGAAACAGAATTTGTTCTGATTACCAACCAGGTTAGTCCCATTCATGCAGTACGTTCATTCAGTTGGCTGTAGTACTCATTAAAACGTGTAAATGTTTAAATAAAAATTAACAGCAGTTCCATAACCTAAAGGCTTGTATGGCTCAATTCTGTTGATCTTTTGTAAAAGAAAATCTAGAATATTACTAGATCCTCCTATACATACTTGCCTTCACCATGTAGAAACTGCAAGGGTCAAAAGACCAATAGGAGTTATATACAGACCTCCGAAGGCAGTAGACGTGTGCTACGAACTACAATGTGAGATAGAAAAAGTATGTTTAAAAAAAAAAGCATTGTTACAAGTTGTGGGGAAGGAGAGTCGTAAGACCAGAGGAGACGGCCTCAGAATATAGGAACATACATAGAGGAACTGGGATGAGGAGTGAATCTGTGGAATTCTTTGACACAGGCAGCTGTGGAGGGAAGTCTTTATGTACAGTATATTTAAGGCAGAGGTTGATGAATTCTTGATTGGTTAGGCTTGAAGGAATAGGGGAGGAGGGAGAGATTGGGACTGAGAAGGAAAATTGGATCAGATATGGTGGAGTAAACTCAATGGGTCAAATGGCTAATTCTGCTTCTTTATCTTACGGGCTTATGGTCTTATAAAAGTTGTCCCGCATGCTTTTAAATCTTTTCTCTCTCACTCTACACCTGCATGCTCAGAATATTGCCAGGGAATTCTAAGAAGATAGGGTTGACCTCTTGAAACTCCATAGAAATCGAGTGATAGATGGGAATGGCAGAAGTGCCAACATTAAGTATCACATCCTAGACTTGGCAATTCCTCACCTGCTGAGAATGCTGGAAGCGGTCAGTCCCAGCTGTCCACGGGCAGCTCAGCCTGTCCTTAAGCCCCAATTGTTGATATCCTGTGTGCAGTCATACCCTTTTGCAGTTTTGTTTGGGACCCTTTCTGAAGGCCACTGTATTACGCATTCTGGGATATAGATGGTAGATAATGTGATTTAATTAAAAATGTAGACTCAGGGCTCCCACTGTTCGGTAGTATTCACTGTCCAATAGGAAGTAAATGGACTCCATGAAGATATTTACACCAATATACAGGATTTATTGCTTCACATAAAGCACTGGCTGAAGTGTGGAAAGACTTTGTGATAGATACAATGCAACACAGCCAAAATACCCTCAGTCACAGAAACACCTGCCAAATGTGGATTAAATAAAGCAGGCCTTGAGAATAAATAGCAGAATAGAGAAATGCAAATAAAGACTGACAGTCTACTAGGAATATTTCATTTACTAGTCTGTACGAGAGTTAACGTGCCTAAACTGCAGCAGATCAGTAACGCTTCTGTCTAGGTATGTGCACAGCTCCCAGGTTTTTTGCATCTGAGCTTCTGAAAATGGTCATTTATGAATAATGTCCATAAGACTCGAGCTAAGGGGTATGAAACACTGCAAAAACTCATCAAAGCAAGTGGATTTTAATGAACATTTTGCAGAAACTCTATCACATTTTCTATTCAAATATTGCTGGTAGTTGTTGTTGATTTTAATTCTGGCTGAGGGCAATGTGGACCCTCACACTGAGTTTTCCAGACTAGATCTAGCTGGAGATTTTATCACAGGAGCTGATGCAGGAGGAGGATATAAATGCTTCATGTATCTTAAATGGTATATCCTCTTGTGTAACATAATAACACTGAGCAAATGGCTGTAAATAAATTACTGTAAGGAGATTTATCAGAAGCTGCAAGTGATTTAATTTAAAAGCAGACTACAGTGTTGTGGAAGAAATTAAACTAAATTTAAAACTAACAAAACCAGTTCCTTCCAGTAGTGAAGACTGATCAGAGTTAAACACAATTTTTGGTGGTTTTGCTGTTTGGCAGAATGGCCAGGCCCAAATTCTCCACTACACTCTGCAGATGCTGCTTGTCCAGTATTTTCCTCTTTTTTTAAATGTTCAGAATCTACTTCAAGGTTGTTTCTGGAGATGTGAAGAATGTTATTGTACTGAGAGAGAATCTGGCAGTGGATTAATCTTCCACACCAGTTCACTGGATTTAATTCAGCCACAGCTTCTCAAGAGGATGTGGAGGATTATAAAAGGACTACAGCAGTTATCAGAGCATGTCTTAACAAGGGTTAAAAGGCAGTAACCCAGGGAGAGTCAATATACCAGGGGCTGGTAATTAGTAAGGATAAAGTGCAAATTCTATTAAAGAGCAGCATTTGAAAGACAGGTTAATGTTTGGGGCTGGAGTCTGACCGACCTGCATTTAATAAGCAAGAGATTTCCCAACTCGCCGCTTTCCTTTCTCCTGATCTCAGCAGCCTTTAGTACCCAATCCTGCTGCACTTATGGTAAAACCTAAGGAGTTCAGTGCCTACTTGTGCGATTTCAGCTAGCTAGCATATGTTCAATAGGAATCTGGAATCTAGGATTCATACATTTACTGGAGACATACAGAGCCAACAGCTCACTGCTATACAATGAGCTTCCGGATCCTTCCTCACAGTTGGTTCACCCTCAACCCCACAAATTTCCCATGTTGATTCAATGAAGATAACTGAGACTGCTGTTAATCATAAATGGGTCGATGCACTCTGCTAGGAATGAACAGATACCCAAAATGCTGGTGGAACTCAACAGGCCAGGCAGCATCTGTAGGAAGAAGCACTGTAGACATTTCAGGCCGAGACCCTTTGCAGGACTAACTGAAAGAAAAGATAGTAAGAGATTTGAAAGTAGGAGGGGGAGGGGAGATCTGAAATGATAGGAGATAGGAGGGGGTGGGGTGAAGCTAAGAGCTGGAAAAGTGATTGGCAAAAGGGCTACAGAGCTGGAGAAAGGAAAGGATCATGGGACGGGAGGCCTAGGGAGAAAGAGAGGGGGAGGGGAGCACCAGAGGGAGATGGAGAACAGGCAAAGACTGATGGGCAGAGAGAAGAAAAAGGAGGGGGGAAAATAAATAAATCAGGGATGGGGCAAGGAGGAGAGGAGGGGCATTAACAGAAGTTAGAGAAATCAATGTTCATGCCATTCATGCTGGAGGCTACCCAGATGGAATATAAGGTGTTGTTCCTCCAACCTGAGTGTGGCTTCATCTTGATAGTTGAGGAGGACATGGATAATCAAACCAGAATGGGAATGGGACGTGGAATTAAAATGTGTGGCCACTGGGAGATCCTGCGTTCTCTGGCGGACAGAGCATAGGTGTTCAGCGAAATGGTCTCCCAGTCTGTGTCGAGTCTCACCAATATATAAAAGGTCACACCGGACGCAGTATACCACACCAGCCAACTCACAGGTGAAGTGTTGCCTCACCTGGAAAGACTGGGGCCCCAAATGGTGGTGAGGAAGGAAGTGTAAGTGCAGGTGTAGCACTTGTTTCACTTACAAGGATAAGTGCCAGGAGAGAGATTGGTGGGAAGGGATGGGGGGGGGATGAATGGACAAGGGAGTTGTGTAGGGAGCGATCCTTGCAGAAAGCAGAAGGGGGGGGGGGAGGGTGAGACCCTCTTAGCTTAACCCCACCCCCTTCTACTTTCAAATCTCTATCTTTTCTTTCATTTAGTCCTGAAGAAGGGTCTTGGCCCGAAACGTCGACAGTGCTTCTTCCTATAGATGCTGCTTGGCCTGCTGAGTTCCACCAGCATTTTGTGTGTGTGGCTTGAATTTCCAGCATCTGCAGATTTCCTCATATGAACAGATACTATCCATTTTGTGGAACAGCAGCTGGATTATTCTCAACACAGAAGGGCTAGCCTGAGCTTGCTGCTTTAATGAGACTGCTTTAAAAGCTAGTTTAGATACCATTTCCCTATGTAAGTTCTAAAGTTCAGCCACTCAAACAGGAATTCTTTTAGTAGTCAGTTCAAGAGTTGCATTGCCTTCCCAATCACACTGCTACAATGCAACATGGAAAAAATTACATCAAACATTGTCACAAGTGTGTTTACAATAGTCAGAATTTCAAAAGTCAGGCACTTAAAGTTTCAAGAGTTAAGCTTCAAATGTGAGGATAGTCTGTACTTCTAGGCACTGTACCCAGGGAGAATTGATACCTCTATGGACTGTACCCCCCGAGAGAGGTGGTACATCAGAGACTGTACCCTGGGCAGAATCAGTACACCAGGGGCTGTACATTGTGGAGAATTGGTTTATCAGGGTCAGTACCTGGGGATGGTGTTACGTCAGAGTGCATAGGGTCATGGGAACAATCCTGGAGTGCTTAAGCTCTGGTGTTAAATGTTCAAAGTTCTGTATTTCAGGTGTCATTCGTTAACTGTGAACGTCCCAGTACGCACTGTGCTGTTTGATGAGCTGCTGTGAGAAGTAAAACTTTGAGAGGCACTGCTGGCTAAAATAACGTCGAGGTGAATGTTCCTTGAAGGTCTATAACTCCAGAAAGTCTATGTCTCTGGACTATGGTGATCAGACAATTTTGACAGAACAGTACTCAAATTCAACCTGATTAGAAATTCTCTTTTTCAATATACAGCAATAATTTTTACAGGAATAGCATTTTTTAAAATTTATGTAAACTGTACAGGCACATGTGGCCACTAGGGAGAGGATATTAGTGCTGCAAAATGCTTTGTATTTCAGGCACCCAGTGAGTTTACAAATAGTGCAAGATTTCTTTTGTTGAGAAACTTATTCTAGCCAGGCAGACTTTGAATTTGTTTAGGCTGGGCCCCAGATTTAAACCTTGTGCTCAAACCACTATCACCCAACTAAAAGGAGGCAGGTTATGTTTACAATTGTGCTCAGAGGTTACTTCAGCAGATTTTTTAACACCCGAGAGACATCCTATCTTTACAGTAAGTGGTTCCTCCCTCATTCCTTTCCTCTGTGCAAATATTTAAGATAATTATTTTCATAGGTCCTCAGTTTCAGTTTGATTAGATTTAGCTTCTGACCTTTGGTGTCAAATGTCCATCACCCTGGGACAGTCAGTCTTCATTGGCCAGAGTTTCTGTAGAAGGCCACATTTTGGCACCAGTTAGCAGGAATTTGCTCAGTGGTGTTCCCAGAATGCTGCGTCGACATAGATTCCCAATGGGAGAGAAGGGAAAGGATGAGGAGAAATAGTCTGGCATCCCTGGTGTTTCAGTGAAATCCTCTGCCCGGAAGTACATCCTGCATTTGTCCTGTGGGGAGTCTGAGAGCAGGGGGTCACTGCTGTACTGTCGAAGGCGTTGCTGGAGTGTTTCAATGTCGTTAGCCAGTACTGCTATCTGGTGAAATGCACTGATGAAGCCTCCATTGGAGATCTGAGCCTCAGGAATCCAGCGGAGGTAACACTGCCTCCACAACTGGGTATGTGGGCTGCTGAGGTACGGCAAGAGCAGTCCATGCAGGTCCAAGGGCTTTGAGAGCCAGTCCCTGAAGTAGCGTTCCATGTGTCGATCATGGCTCTCATTCAGCTCTGCCAAGTCAAGACTTGGTCTTTGTATCGTTGAGTTCTTGCGTGGGAAGAAATCAGGCTGGTCACTCAGTCGCCCATTCTTCACGGTGTACACAGAGTAGATGGAGGACGAAGAACTTTTCTGATAAGAATTAAACATAAAATAAAAAGTTACTCATCTGCATTCCTGCAGAGAACAGTGGAGAGGATGGTAATTCCCCTCCCGATCTCACTCATTCCTCCTGCCTCCTTCCCCATGTATCCCCACCTATAGTCTGCAGACTGAATCCACTCACTGCTCTCACCAACTATCTCCGGAACCCACAGCGGTGGTGAACCTATGGCATGCGTGCCCAAGGTACCACATACAAAAATTTTGTCGGCACACAACACGCAGTGATGCCCCTTGATTTTTTTTAAACCCCACCCATAATAAAAAGCTATGTAATGATTATCTCTCCTGCCAAAGAAGCTGTAGATTACTATTTTTACATTTCGAGAGTGTTGAGATATTTTCGCTGGAAATGTCCCATGCTGGTTTGGCGCCAGCTAGACTTGATATTGGATGATACATTTTGAAATCCTCATAGACACATCAGTAGTTGGACAGTAAACTGTTATAACAAAAATACTATTTAGGAATCATGTTACTTTATCAATTCTCTTTTTAAAAGATTAATAATAATTTTTGAACAAGTTTTCTAAAATGCTTAATTGATTTCTGTTTCTGTTATACTTTTATTAATAGTAATCCAATTAATATAATTAACCAACAGTGCTCATCTTTTTTCCTTAAAAAAGGCCATAATTGTTACTAATTCATTAATCAACTATCATCTCTGTTCAAAATCACAATTTTTTTTTAGAAGATTAATGCCAATTTGGGCACACAAAGAGGTTCACCACTACTTGCCTAGGATACACTTGGTCAGACCTTGGGGATTTTTTAACCTTAATATGCCTCTTTTACAATGGGGCTAGTTCTGTGAACCGTCTGGTATGTTCCAAAACATTCAGTTCCCCTTTAGTTCCTCAGCTTCCATAATTTCCACAATAAATACAGACTAGAAATATTTCTTTTACAGCTTGCCATCTCCTATTCCTCCTGACAGCCACATTGGGAACCTATTCATTCCCTAGTTACTCTTTTACTCATAATAAAACAAGAATCTCCTTTACCTGATCTGCCAAAGCCAACTCCAATCTTCTTTTTGCCTTCCTAGTATCTCTCATAAGTGTACTCCTATACCTCTTAACCTAGATCAAGCAAATTGCTTGATATGCTTATGTAAATTTGAAATATGCCTTCTTTTCTTGACCTGACCCTCCATACCCCACCTCAACCAATGTTCCTAATCTTGTCAGCTTTGCCCTTCACTTTAGAGGAACCAGTAATTTCATCACAAAGCACCTGAGCTCTTGGAGTGTCTTGAATGTTTTAATTATTTATGTTTTAATAGCCTTTAGTTGGTCAACCACCCCTTGTCAGGAGAGATACTCAAAACAACATTAACAGTGAGGCACACAGGGCAGGAACTACAAGCTTGGTCAAAGAGGAAGGTTTCAAGAAGTGTCTACAAGAAAGAGAAGCCAAGGAGTTTAGGGAGGGAATCACTGTGGAGCTGGGTACTAAGAGCCTGTCCATAGTGGTGGCAAAGGACTGTAAAGCTGAAAGGGTCACAGAGGCAGGAGCACATGGGATTTGGAAACCAAATCAGTCATTAAGCAAAAGTAAGTGTTCATCAGTAATTCCAGGGATTACAGATGAAGAAGTAAGAGCAGACTTCTGAGCGACATTCAGAAGGTTGAGCACACATGCAAATAACAAAAACTCAGACACAGATTTAGGCATCAGACGAACAGAACGTAGTAACACCGGGAATGGAGGTACAGCCATTGTCTTTAAGTTGTCTTTGAGGTCTAAGTGATACCAAAAATAAGTATATATGTTGGTCTAAACAGCTGATCAACCACATTGAACAAAAAGAAATCCTCCCCAGGATGTATGGAGGAGCATCCAGAGCTGAGAAGTGATCTCTCAGAAACCACATAAGAAGGCAGGTATAAGCTTCCAACAGCTTGCAGGCTCTCTCACCTTGGCTCTTTTGAAGGATTTGATTGTCCCATTCTGCACACAGCTGACACTTTTGCCGATGTACAGAGGGTTGTTGAAGAGAGTCAGATCCTTGGCTGTGAACTGCAGAGACCAATTCCACACAGAAGGAAACTCAAGATTCTTCCCCTCACACTGAAGATTCCCATTTGCAGCAAAATCCTGCCAAGAAAGAAAATAAATTTCACAATTGCTGCACATCCAGCACAATTCAAAATATAAATACTTGATATTCTGACTGAGGCAGTCGTCAAGTTTTCCAGTGAAAGGGGAGGGGCACTTGACCCTACCAGGTAGGTGTTAGAGCTGTCAGTGGGGAGTACAAATGACTGTAATTCTGTGGGGTTCCACACAGTTGCAGCCAGGTGCAGCTGCTTCTCAACTTTCAGACCGAACCTGAGGGAAGGTTCACCTTGACAGTGCAAGAGACAATTAGGAGCAGAAACTTGTGGGTGAAACACCATCTAACAAATAGGAGTCATTTAAAAAGGTTTCAGGGCCAGAATTTTCTGCTATGGGTGAAAAGCAGAAAATGCAAAAGTAGGCAACCTTGAGTGAGCTTGGAGTGGTGGAGGCTGAGAGGTAACTTGATAGAGAATTACAAGGTATTAGAGGCATGGATGGAGTGGACAGCAAAGACTTTTCCCAGGGTGGCAACAGCTAATACGAGGGAGCATAATTTTAAGGTGATTAGGAGAATGTCAGGTAGGCTTTTTACTCAGTGGTGGAACATCCTGCCAGGGGTGGTGGTAGGGGCAGATACATTGGGGCATTTAAGATCCTCTAGGTAGACACAGGAATGATAAAAAAAAATGGAGGGCTATGTAGGTGGTGGGGGTGGGGGGAAGGGTCCTGCCTCTGTGGTGCCTTCAGCTTTACAGTCAGTGGACAGGCTCTCAGTCACCAGCTCCACAGTGATTCCCTCCTCATGTGGGGGTGGGGAGATCAGCCATGATAAAATGGTACAGCAGACTTGATGGGCCAAATAGCCTGAATCGGCTCCTGTCATACTGATCTTAAAGTAGGTTAGGAGCAGAAACTTGTGGGTGAAACACCATCTAACAAATAGGAGTCATTTAAAAAGGTTAAAAAGGTCAGCACAACATCATGGGCCAAATGGCCTGTACTGTGACATAATGTTCTGTGCTCCATCCCCTCATGCCTGTCGGTAGTCACCAGGCCTCTGGAACTGCATCTCAGTCAACATTTCCCAGGAGTACTGTTACCTCAACAACAGTCTGTACCTGAAGGAAAGTTTCACTGGGACATCCAAGATGAAGGGGAGTACCAGGCAAACTCAGTACACTCACCTGGCTCTGCTGCATCCGTTGGTGTTGGCTGTTGAAAAGGAAGGTCCCAAACAGGGGTATCCTCGAACTGTCATATAACACAGTTAGGTAGGTCTCAGTGAACTCAAAGGCAGCTGGGAACTGCTGCAGTAATTGCCACACACAATCCAGGAAGAGCAAGAAGAGTGGACACTGTTGGTACATAAAGAACTCAAACCTTGACACAGTTGCACTGTTAAAGGAGAGCACCAACATTAACCGTCTCACCCCAAACCTCAAAGTGTAGGGAGTGGTGTCGCAACAACACACTGCACTCAATATCAGTAGGACTAAGTGAACTCTAAGAAGGTAAGACAAGGGCACACATGCCAGTCATTGAGGGGGTCAGAAGTGGAAAAGGTGAGCAGCTTTAAGTTCCTGGGCATCAACATCTCTGAGGATCTATCCTGAGCCCACCATATTGATGCAATCACAAAGAAAGCACAACAGCAGCTATATTTCATATGTGAAATATATGAGGAGATCTGGTGTGTCACCAAAGACTAGTAAATTTCTACAGATGTACCATGGAGTGCATTCGGACTGACTGCATCCTCACTTGGTATGAAGGATTGGAAAAAGTTGCAGAGGGTTGAAAACTCAGCCAGCTCCAACATGAGCACTAATCTCCTCAGCATCAAATTCAAAAGGAAATGTTTCAAAAAGGTGGCATCATTAAATCCCTCACCATTCAGGGCATGCCGTTTTCTTATTACAACCTTCAGCAAGGAGGCAAAGGAGCCTGAAGGCCCACAATTATTGTTTTAAGGAATAGTTCTTCCCCTTAGCCAGCAGATTTGTGAATGGTCCATGACGCCTTATTGTTATTTGGTTCTAATTATAAATCCATTTACTTTTGTAGCGATTTTATGTTGTGCACGTCACTGGCCTGCTGCCACAAAACAACCAATTTCACTATATGTTAATAAAACTGATTGAGTCTGAACTAAGGGCAAGTGTTCTTCAATCATTTATAGTTTAATCCAAAAGGAACACAATTTAGGGTCGATGTTTTGAGATTTCCACTAGTGACGAAGTGGGAGGGATTAAAGGGGGCGTAGCATTACTAGTCACAGACTGCAAACTGTGAGGCTTTATAGATAGAACTGAAGTGTAAGAAAGGTGATGGGATTATATTATAGACCACCCCACAATCCACAGGATTTAGAGAAATGACAGATTGTTGCAAGAAACACAAGGTTGTTACAGGAAGTGTTAACTTTCCACGTATTGACTGGGACTCCCATATTTAAAAAGGCTGGATGGGAAAGGGTTTGTCAAATGTGTTGAAGAAAGTTTCCTTAATCAGTGTATAGAAGTGCTAACTAGAAAGAGAGTGATATTCGACCCATCAGGGAATGAGACGGTGGTGGACAGAAGTTTATGTAGAGGCTCCAGCTTGGTTTAAAATGGCACTGACAAAGTTCAGTGGCAAACCAAACTAACTACTTTATTATTCACACCTTTTCTGGTAAACAACCACTGCAATCAATAGCCTGCAACTTCCCTTTCAGTTTGAGCTTCTGAACTGCCTGTACATTCTGGCATTTTTGTGGTGTGAACTGAATTCTCAAAGGTGCAGGATGATTGTGGTGTTTATGGGCTGAATTGGGGTGGCTTAGCCCATACATGAGCCAATGTTCGGCCATTGCTGGAGTGGACTTGGGCAGCAGAGCTGAGGCGAATAAGAGTCAAGGTGGAGCCCGGGCCCAAGAACGAAGAAAGACCTGAGGTTTGATCAGTTTGAGCGCTGTCCTTGGGCTCAAGAGCATATCAAAGCAGCAGGCAACGAGCAACGTTGGAAGATTTAAGCACCAGGCCAGAGTGTCGGGCCAGGATGGGCTTGTTCAGCTCGCTGCTTTGTGAGCTCTGCAACTAATGGGCTCCTGAATCGACTGTGACTGACTTTCGTGAACTTCAGTTCTGAATGCTTACTTTTATTGTTTGCATGATTTGTTTTTTTTCTCTCTCTCCATACATTAAAGTCTGCCCCAAGCCTTATAGGCTCAGCAGGCCGGTACTTATTGAGATTTCCGTGAGACTCCACCCACCCCCCCCCCTCCCCCCGATAAGACACCAGTCTATCGCGAGGTCAACCCCCAGCATTTTGCCGGTACCCATTTTCAGCTGGGTGGACTGGAGCAATGTGTCTTGCTCCAGGACAAGTGCCTTGCTCAAGGACACAACATGCTTTTGCATCTAGTGATCCTAATGCCATTAGTTTCAAGGTATTTATGAAAAGGGATAGGTATGTGCCTCAGGTTGAGATTCTAAATTGGAGAAAAGTCAGTTTTGATGATATCAGAAAGGATCTGGCAAGTGTGGATAGGGAAATGCTGTTATCTGGCAAAGTTGTACTTTGTAAGCAGGAGGCCTTCAAAAGTGAAATTTTGAGAGTACAAATCTAAGAAAAAGGAGGTGCACAGTAGGTATAGGCAGGCAGGAACAAACAAGGTACCTGAGTATAAGAAATGTAAGAGAACACTTGAGGAAATCAGGAGGGTTAAAAGGTGTCATGAAGTTGCTCCAGCAGACAAGGTGAAGGAGAATCTTAAGGGCTTCTGCAGATAAATTAAGAGCAAAAGGGTAAGGGACAAAATGGTCCCTTGGAAGATCAGAGTGTAGCAGGAAGAGATGAGGGAGGTCTTAAATGGATCTTTTACATCTGTACAACTCCGGAGACAGACACAGTGTCTATAGATGTGAGTCAAAGCAGCAGCGAGGTCACAGGCACTATACCTCTCTGATTGAAGGCTTGTGACTAGTGATGTGCCAAAGGGAACGGTGCTGGGTTCATTGATATCAACAACCTGGATTATATTGTGATAAACTATATCAGCAAATTTGCTGATAACACCAAGATTGTGGGGTGTAGTGGACAGTGAGAAAGACCATTAAAGCTTGCAGTGGGATCTGAATCAGATGGTGAATGCGACTGCAAAATGGCTGATGGAATTTAATGCAGACAAGTGTGAGGTGTTGCACTTTGGTAGGACCAGCCAGTGTCTCTCTCAGTGAGCAGTAGGGCACTGATCCGGCAATACAGATCCATAATTTGTTGAAAGTGGTGGCTCAGGTAGATGAGGTTATAAAGAAAGCTTTTGGCACATTGCCCGTCATAAATCAATGTACAGGAGTTAGGATGATATGTTGAAGTTGTATAAGACATTGCTGGGGCCTAATTTTGAGTACTGTGTCTTATTTTGGTCACTATCTATAGGAAAGATGTAAACAAGATTGAAAGACCTGAGTATAGAAAACATTGAATAGGTTAGGACTTTATTCCCTGGAACCTAGAAGATTGAGGGGTGATTTGATCGAGGTATACAAAATATATGACGGGTATAGAAAGGGTAAACACAAGCAGGATTTTTCCACTGAGGTTTAGTGAGACTAGAACTAGAGGTCATGAATTAAGGCTGAGAGGTGAAATGTTTAAGGGGAAATGAGGGGAATCTTCACCCAGATGATGGTGAGAGAGTAGAATGAGCTGCCAGTGCAATTGATGGATGTAGGTTTGATTTCAACTTTTAAGGGACATTTCAGTAGGTGTATGAATAGGAGGGATATGGAGGGCTATGGTCCAGGTGCAAGTCGATGGGACCAAGATTAATGGTTCAGCACTGACTAGATGGGCTGAAGGGCTAGTTTCTGAGCTGTAGTGTTCAATAAGTCTGACAGAAGCATAACATGAGATGAGCAGCATTCACAAGGAAAACTAATTAAACATAAATTATACAAGGAAGAACATAATTAGAATTTTTAAAAAACAGCAAAGTGATCATAATGTGGTACTGAGGTAAAACATAGAAAATAGGTGCAGGAATAGGCCATTCGGCCCTTCGAGCCTGCACCGCCATTCAGTATGATCATGAACCTGATCTTGCTTTCTCTCCATACCCCCTGATCCCTTTAGCCACAAGGGCCATATCTAAAATATAGCCAATGAACCGGCCTCAACTGTTTCCTGTGGCAGAGAATTCCACAGATTCACCACTCTCTGTGTGAAGAAGTTTTTCCTCATCTCGGTTCTAAAAGGCTTCCCCTTTATCCTTAAACTGTGACCCCTCGTTCTGGACTTCCCCAACATCGGAAATAATCTTCCTGCATCTAGCCTGTCCAATCCCTTTAGAATTTTATACGTTTCAATAAGATCCCCGTTCAATCTTCTAAATTCCAGTCAGTAGTGATTAGGGTTGTGCCAGTTGGTTCAAGTGAATGGTTGAAGGGAAGTAGCTGTTCTTGAACCTGATGGTGTGGGACCTCCTGCCCAGAAAATGGCATGGCATGGATGGTGTGGATTGTTGATTGATGCTGCTTCCTTGAGGCAGTGTTCCTAAAGATGCCAGTGATGGTGGGGAGGGATGTACCTGAGTGAATGCAAGGGGGTGGGATCAGCATCCAGAACAAGTGAACAGATGGAACTTGCTCAGCTCGCTCCTCAGTCTTGGTAGGGCACATACAACATAAAAATTTGTTAATAGCCAGACCAGCAACAAATCCTATAACTGTCATAAAACAAGTCCTCGGTCTGTAACACCAGTTACAGATCCTGTAATTGTCATGAAGTTATTCCTCGGTCTGTAATGCCAGTTACAGATCATATAATTGTCAAAAAGCGACTCCTCAATCTGTAACACCGGTTACAAATCCTGTAACTGTCATGAAGTGACTAATCCGCCTGTTCACTTTGAGTTACAGGAACTGATGCTGGTGTTATACACCAGGGAGTCACTTTGTGACAGTTACAGGATCTGATGTTGGTGTTACAGGCTGGGGAGACACTTTATGACATTTTTGGGACCTGTTGATGGTGATACAGGCCAGAGGATCACTTTATGACACTTACAGGATCTGCTACATGTTGGGGAGTCACTTTATGACAGTTATAGAAGCTGTTGGTGGTGTTACAGACTAGAGAAACACTTTATGATAGTTACAGGCTTGGGAGTCATTTTGTCACTGTTATGGGATCTGTTGCCTATGGCTGGGGAGTTATTCTATGCCAGTTACAGAATTTGTTTTTGGTGCTGCAGGCTGAGGAGGAATTTCATGCCAGATCCGTTTCTGATTTTACAGGCCTTGGAGTTAGTTTATAATAGTTATGGGATCTGTTGCTGCTGTTACAGGGTGAGTAGTCACTTTATAACGGTTACTATCTGTTGCTGGTGTTATAACCCAGGGAATCACATTGTGAGTGTTACCGGTGAGTAACTTTATGACAGTTACAGGATCAGGAAGATTATTGCTACTCATTCCATTCCTTCAGATTTCTATTTGCCGGCACCAACCTCACTCTGCTGTACTCAGCAGCTAAACATGGAAACATGTAGTGCTCACCTCATCCTTCTCCGAATCGTGGAGGTGGTTACATCGGTCCAGGAAGCGGTAACCGGCAGCAACCCATTCCTTCTGGATCAGGCTCTGGAAGCCGAGAGTGGTGCGGAAGTGAGGATCCAGCAGTAACTGCATGATAGAGGCAACCACGCAGCTCAGGTCTCGCCCCTCCTCCTCTGGTGTAGGAACATGAATGAGGTCCTTACTGATGAAAAGCTTTGTACCAAGCACTCAGTTCCATTTCAGATACAGTATGACTGGAGCTTCTGATATAACTGCTCCCTTCCTGTAGCTCTGTAACCTATTCTCCCTTATACACTCAGTAACTCCTTTTGCTGCTTAACCACACCAAAGCCAATTAAACAACCAGCAATCATCAAGAATGGAGGAGAAAGCCACATGGTCACAGGGGAACATCAGCACAACTCCAGACATCTGCAGCACCGTGAAGTCCATCTATGGTTAACAATTCCTTTCATAGCTGTCCAATGTTGTTAGTTACAGGCCATGAAAATAATAGAATCAATGAGTTTATAACTGCCTCTCGAATTCAAGTGATGCATAACCTGCACATCAATGCCCCTGACCTCCCTGAATGAGCTTTCAGCAGCCCTGGACATTGGTCTGTGCTGATGTAACGCACATAACTGTAAATGCATGTGATTGTAATTACACACTACTATGAAACCAGATAATGCTTCTGGAGGAGCTGGCCCACCTTGGCTATGTCCATCTACACTAATCTCACTCGCCTGCATTAATTCCATGTGTCTCTGTACTCGGTACATAGGAAAGGGTTATAAGGGGAATGGGCCAAGCACAAGGAAATGGGACTTGCTTGATCTGGGCCAAGGGGGCTGTCTGAGTTATATTTCATCTGCCATTCCCTTTCCACTTTCCCAGTTGGTCCATATCCACTGCTCTCCTCTCTTTCTGCACCAATCCCAACCTTACCATCAAACCTGCAGACAAAAGGGCTGGTGGTGTAGTGTGGCACACTGACCACTACCTTGCTGAGGCCAGGCGGCAACTCTCAGACACCTCCTCATACCTACCCCTTGAAGAGGACCCCACTTTGCCATCAGAAAACTGTGTCTCTGACACTATCACTGGACCTCATCAATTCTAGAGAATTCCTATCCACTGCCACCAAACTCCAAAGTTCCCTTACTCCACACTGCTCACTTCTAGCTCCTACCAACCCAACTGGCTTATTGTCTCTGCTTGCTCCTGCCCCATTGAAATCATGTTATCATACTTGGATTCCATTCTATTCCCCTTCCCAGCTACATCAGTAACATTTCTCACTCTCTCAATCTCCTCAGTAACTTTTAATTCCCTGGCCCTGACTGGCCTCATTTTCACCACAGATCTTAATTCCCTATACACTTGCATCACCCATCAAGAAGGCCTCAAAACTCTGCACTTCTTTCTTGACAAAAGAACCAACCAATTCTTCTCCACCACCACCACCTTCATCAGTCTGCCAGAACTGGTCCTCATCCTCAACAATTTTTCCTTCAGCTCCTCATATTTTCTCCATACTCAAGGGATAGCCATGGGCAACTGCATGGGCCCCAGCTATGCCTGCCTCTTTGATGGCTATGTAGAGTAGTCCATCTTCAAAGTCTTCCCTAGTAATTCTCCCCAACCCTTCCTCCACTACACTGACAATTGCATCATGCACCCAAGCTGAGCTCTTCAATTTATCAACTTTGCCTCCAACTTCCTTTCTCAATCTCTCTGCCTCCCATCTCTGGAGACAAACTGTGAATTGACATCTTTTATAAACCTACCGATTCTCACGGTTACCTTGACCCTTCCCAATCTATCTCCTGTAAAAAAAAATGGTGTTCCCTTTTCAAAATTCCTTTGCCTTTGCCGTATTTGCACCCAGGATGCAGCCGTACTTTCCGGGGCATAAGAAAGTGTCTTCCTTCTTCAAAGAAAAGCAGTTCCTTTCCCTCACCCACATCTCCTCCATTTCCTGAACTTCATCTCCCTGCCACCTTAACAGTGATAGAGTTCCTCTTGTCCTTACCCATCTTTGCACCCAATACATCATCCTCCACAACCTCTGCCATCTCCAAAGGGATCCTACTACTATAGATATCTTTACCTCCCCACCCCTCTGCTTTCTGCTAGAATTGTTCTCTCCACGATTCTCTTGTTTCTTCATCCCTCCCTTTAAATCTCCCTCCTGGCACTTATCCCTGCAAGCAGCCAAAGTGCTACACCTGCCCATACACCCCTTCCCTCACTTTCATTCAGGACCCCAAACAGTACTTCCAGGTGAGGCAACACTTCTGGTGCTCCCAATGTGGCCTCCTCTACATTGGTTGAGACCTGCTGTAAATTGGGAGCTTTCGTCGAGCACTACTGCTCCATCTGCCCAAAGCAGAACTTTGGGGTAGTCAGATTCTCTCTTATGCCAAGATGAGGCCACCCTCAGGGAGGAGGAACAACACCTTATATTCTGTCTTGGTAGCCTCCTGTTGGCATGAGTATCGATGACTCCTTTTGGTATTTTTTTTTTCTTCCCACCCCTTCTCCACTCTATTCCACACTCTTACCTTTTAACTCTTATCATTTGCCTATCACTTTCCCCTGGATACTCTCCTCCTTCCCTTTCTCCAGTTCAGCCCTTTACCTTTCCCACCCACGGCTTCACCTCTCACCTTTTAGCTATCCTCCTTCCCATCCCAACATTTTATTCTGGCATCTTCCTCCTTTCTGTCCAGTCCTGAAAGAAGGGTCTCAGCCCAAAACATCAACTGTGTATTCATTTCCATACATGCTACCTGGCCTGCTGAGTTCCACCAGCATTTTGTGTGGGTTGCTCTGGATTTCCACTATCTGCTGACTTTCTTGTGTGTATCATCCGTATCCTATTGAAATCTTAAATAATTTTCTTCACTGTCCACTATACAGTTAGGGTGCTTGGAAGTAGGTACAGAGGAGATGTCAGAGGTAAGTTTTTTTATGCAGAGAGTGGTGGGTGCATAGAATGGGCTGCTGCCACCGGCGGTGGAGGCGGAAATGACAGGGTCTTTTTAGAGACTCCTGGATAGGTACATGGAGCATAGAAAAAGAGAGGGCTACGGGTAACCCTAGGTAATTTCTAAACTAAGTACACGTTCTGCACAGCATCATGGTCCATCTATCACCCTGTCTGCAGAAATCCTGAGTCACCTTTTCAGAAAATGGAATCAAATTCCCGACACATAACTCACGCACATAAAGCCATGCTGTCGATCCCTATTATCCTACCCATTTCCTGCGGTTCCACGCTGACTGAATCTCTCTCCCAAGTCACCCTTTTGCTCCAAATATACCTACAGATTTTTTTTTAACATCACAGATACTTTATGGCCCCCTTTTGCCTTCCTAATTTCCTCCTTAAATATTCTCCTACATCCACAGTATTTGTTAAGGGACTCACGTGATCCAGATGCCTGCACCTGACTCATGCCCCCTCAAGAGCTTCAACATCCATTGGTCCTGAACTCTCCCAATCTCACTTTGAAAACCTCCCCACTTGCCAAACGTTCCTTTACCTGCATGAATTAGCCTCATCCAATAAGTATCTCAAACTAGGGCCAGTTCTTTATTGTAACAAATCCACAACAGTCATAAAATATTTGAGGGCTTCAGATTTGTAGATAATTGGGCAGTTTTCCAGGAAAGGTGGGACCTGTTCTGGCGGGACGGATTACATCTGAACTGGAGGGGGACAAATATTCTTGCAGGTAGGTTTGCTAGAGAGGCTCCAGTGGATATAAACTAGAAACAAGGGGGGAGGGGAACCAGAGTGTAGGAACAGATGTATGGGAGAAGGAAGAAAAATAAGATAGTAAAGTTGTTTGCACTGTCAGTGATAAACAGAGTAAGAAGTGGAGAATTTCTTAAATGCATTTATTTTAATGCTAGGAGCATTGTAAGAAAGGTGGATGAGCTTAGAGCATGGATTGATATCTGGAAATATGATGCTGTAGCTATTAGTGAAACATGGTTGTAGGAGGGGTGTGATTGGCAACTAAATATTCCTGGATTTTATTGCTTCAGGTGTGATAGAATCGGAAGGACAAGAGGGTGTTGCATTGCTTGTCAGAGAAAATATTACAGCGGTGCTCTGGCAGGATAGATTAGGGGGCTCATTGAGGGAGGCTATTTGGGTGGAATTGAGGAATGGGAAAGGTGTATATAGGGGTGTATTATAGACCACCTAATGGGGAACAAGAATTGGAGCAGCAAATTTGTAAGGAGATAGCAGATATTTGTAGTAAGCACAGGGTTGTGATTGTGGGAGGTTTTAATTTTCCACACATAGACTGGGAAGCCCATTCTGTAAAAGGGCTGGATGGTTTGGAGTTTGTAAAACGTGTGCAGGATAGTTTTTTGCAGCAATACATAGAGGTACCAACTAGAGAAGGGGCAGTGTTGGATCTCCTGTTACGGAATGAGATAGGTCAGGTGATGAAGGTATGTATTGGGGAGCACTTCGGGTCCAGTGATCACAATGCCATTAGTTTCAATATAATTATGGAGAAGGATAGGACTGGACCCAGGGTTGAGATTTTTGATTGGAGAAAGGCTAACTTTGAGGAGATGCGAAAGGATCAGGACAATTTGTTTTATGGGAAGGATGTAATAGAGAAATGGAGGTCATTTAAAGGTGAAATTTTGAGGATACAGAATCTTTATGTTCCTGTTAGGTTGAAAGGAAAGGTTAAAAGTTTGAGAGAGCCATGGTTTTCAAGGGATATTGGAAACTTGATTTGGAAAAAGAGATATCTACAATAAATATAGGTAGCATGGAGTAAATGAGGTGCTCGAGGAATATAAAGAATGTAAAAAGAGTTAAGAAAGAAATTAGAAAAGCTAAAAGAAGATATGAGGTTGTTTTGGCAGGTAAGCTGAAAATAAATCCAAAGGGTTTCTACAGTTATATTAATAGCAAAAGGATAGTGGTCCCTTAGAGAATCAGCTATGTGTGGAGCCAAAAGAAATGGGGGAGATTTTGAACAATTTCTTTTCTTCAGTATTCACTAAGGAGAAGGATATTGAATTGTGTAAGGTAAGGGAAACAAGTGGGAAAGTTATGGAAACTATGATGATTAAAGAAGGGGAAATCCCGGCACTTTTAAGGAATATAAAAGTGGATAAGTCTCTGGGTCCTGACAGGATATTTCCTAGGACCTTGAGGGAAGTTAGTGTAGAAATAGCAGAGATGCTGACAATTATTTCAAATGTCATTAGAAAACGGGGACGGTGCCAGAGGATTGGCATATTGCTCATGTTGTTCCATTGTTTAAAAAGGTTCTAAGAGTAAACCTAGTGATTATAGGCCTGTAAGTTTGACGTCAGTGGTGGGTAAGTTAATGGGAAGTATTCTTAGAGATGATATATATATAATTATCTGGATAGACAGGGTCTGATTAATCAACATGGATTTATGCATGGAAGGTCACGTTTGACAAATCTAATTGAATTTTTTTAAGAGGTTACTAGGAAAATTGACGAGGGTAAAGCAGTGGATGCTGTCTATATGGACTTCAGTAAGGCCTTTGACAAGGTTCCACACGGAAGGTTAGTTAGGAAGATTCGATCGTTAGGTATTAATATTAAAGTAGTAAAATGGATTCAACAGTGGTTGGATGGGAGGTGCCAGAGAGTAGTGGTGGATAACTGTTTGTCAGGTTGGAGGCTGGTGACTTGTGATATGTCTCAGGGATCTCAGGGTACTGGGTCCAATGTTGTTTGTCCTATACATTAATGATCTGGATGATGGGATGGTAAATTGGATTAGTAAGTATGCAGGTAAGATAGGTGGCATTGTGGATAATGAAGTAGGTTTTCAAAGCTTGCAGAGAGATTTAGGCCAGTTAGAAGAGTGGGCTGAACGATGGCAGATGGAGTTTAATGCTGATAAGTGTGAGGTGCTACATTTTGGTAGGACTAATCAAAATAGGACATACATGGTAAATGGTAGGGCATTGAAGAATGCAGTAGAACAGAGTGATCTAGGAATAATGGTGCATAGTTCCCTGAAGGAGGTGGTGACGAAAGCTTTTGGTATGCTGGCCTTTATAAATCAGAGCATTGAGTAAAGGAATGAGCAGTTCTGAGAGCCTTTTTGAAAGAAAGGAAGGATGTGCCATCATTGAGGGTGCACAGAAGGTTTACAAGAATAACTCCAGGGATGAGAGGATCATTGTATGAGGGACATTTGATGGCTCTGGGCCTGTACTCGGTGGAATTTAGAAGAATGAAGGCTGAATTTCATTGAAACATTTGAATGTTTCAAATGTTTTTGGAGAAGGAAGTCTGAGAATCGCAACGGGAGTGCGGCGGGAGCCATTTTGATTTTTTCTTCTTCTCATTGGAGTTAAGGGAGGCAGGACTGCACAGGCGTGTGACGTCGGGCAGTGAAGCGGGGAAGATTTAAAAAAGGACACAGCTTTATACAGCGGGCAGCGGAGTGAGCCGGGAGCACAGTGAAGGCTTAAGGTTCAACAGGTTTAGGCGGAAGCGGGCGAGGTTTGGGTTTCAATTTTTCCTGTTATTTGAAGAAAGGGGGAGGTATGAATGTGAGGGCAGCTTGTTGTTCTCGGTGTCAGATATGCGAGGTCCTGGAGTCTCCCAACCTCCCGGACGTCCACATTTGTGCCAGGTGCGCTGAGCTGCAGCTCCTAAGGGACCATGTTAGGCAACTGCAGCTGCAGCTCAATGACCTTCACCTGGTCAGGCAGAGTGAGGAGTTACAGGCAGGCGGTCACACCAGGGCCACGGGAGGCAGACAGGTGAGTCACGGTTAGGAGGGGGAAGGGGAAGAGTCAGGTACTAGAGAGTACCCCAGTGGCTACACCCCTTGACAATAAGTACTCCTGTTTGAGTACTGTTGGGGGCACAGCCTACCTGGGGGAAGCAACAGTGGCCGTGCCTCCAGCACAGAGTCTGCCCCTGTATCTCAGAAGGGTAGGGAAAGGAAGAGGAAGGCAGTAGTAATAGGGGACTCGATAGTTAGGGGGTCAGAATTCTAACAAAGATGTAAGTCTCGTTCGAAGTAAGAACTGGAATTTGATTGTGAGCAAGGTGGGTGAGCGGAGATCTGATTGGATGAGGACTAACCAATCAGGAGGGATGGACGATGGGGGTATAATGGAATCAGGAGACCCGGATGGTAGTTTGCCTCACTGGTGCCAGGGTCCGGGATGTTTCTGATCGTGTCCAAGATATCCTGAAGCAGGAGGGTGAGGAACCAGAGGTCGTGGTACATATAGGTACCAATGACATAGGTAGGAAAAGGGAAGAGGTCCTGAAAGGAGAATATAGGGAGTTAGGAAGGAAGTTGAGAAGGACCGAAAGGTAGTAATCTCGGGATTACTGCCTGTGCCACGCAACAATGAGAGTAGGAATAGAATGAGGTGGAGGGTAAATGCATGGCTGAGGGATTGGAGCAGGGGGCAGGGATTCAAGTTTCAGGATCATTGAGACCTCTTTTGGGGCAGGCTTGTCCTGTACAAAGAGGACGGGTTACACTTGAATCCTAGGGAGACCATTTGCTAATGCTTCTGGGGAGATTTTCAACTGGGTTGGTTGGAGGGTGGATACTAAGATAGGTGGCGTTGTGGATAATGAAGTAGGTTTTCAAAGCTTGCAGAGAGATTTAGGCCAGTTAGAAGAGTAGGCTGGAAGATGGCAGATGGAGTTTAATGCTGATAAGTGTGAGGTGCTACATTTTGGTAGGACTAATCCAAATAGGACATACATGGTAAATGGTAGGGTATTGAAGAATGCAGTAGAACAGAATGATTTAGGAATAATGGTGCATAGTTCCTTGAAGGTGGAATCTCATGTAGATACGGTGGTGAAGAAAGCTTTTGGTATGCTGGCCTTTATAAATCAGAGCATTAAGTATAGGAGTTGGGATGTAATGTTAAAATTATACAAGTCATTGGTAAGGCCAAATTTGGAGTATTGTGTACAGTTCTGGTCACTGAATTATAGGAAAGATGCCAACAAAATAGAGAGAGTACAGAGAAGATTTACTAGAATGTTACCTGGGTTTCAGCACCTAAGTTACAGAGAAAGGTTGAACAAGTTAGGTCTTTATTCTTTGGAGTGTAGAAGTTTGAGGGATGACTTGATAGAGGTATTTAAAATTATGAGGGAGAAAGATAGAGTTGACATGGGTAGGGTTTTTTAATTGAGAGTAGAGTAGATTCAAACAAGAGGACATGAGTTGAGAGTTAGGGGGCAAAAGTTTGGGGGGAACTTCTATACTGAGAGTGGTAGCTGTGTGGAACAAGCTTCCAGTAGAAGTGGTAGAGGCAGGTTCGATATTGTCACTTAAAGTAAAATTGGATAGGTATATGGACAGGAAAGGAATGGAGGGTTATGGGCTGAGTGCAGGTCGGTGGGACTAGGTGAGAGTAAACGTTCGGCACGGACTATAAGGGCCAAGATGGCCTATTTCTGCGTAATTGTTATATGGTTATTTGGAAACTCACCTTGGAGAATGACAGAGATATTTTTGTTATCCATCCACTGTGTCAGCTCTGCTGAGTGCTTCAGAAATAGTCTGTGGACACAGGAAGACATTGCTGGTGCATTTAATTCAGTCTCAATGCTGTCACAATCGGGGCAACCAGAGCAGGGGCAACAGTAGCTATGGGCAAGGTGTTGGGGTGACTATCATTGGGGGGGGGGGGTTAACCAGTGTCGGGAGAAGGCAACTGGTGCTGTGGTCATCCAACACCACCCCAGAAGTGGGGAGTTCACAGTCACTTTTAACACCTTAACCCATGCTCTACCATGTAAAGTAATCTTAGCTGTGGGATATCCTCACATTGACTGGAAACCTCTGGAGATGTGACAGAGACCAAGCTCCAGTTAATCTTGGCTCCACAAGAACAGAATTAATGGAACTCAAGGGAAGCCATTGAGTGCTACTTGGAACACAATGTGCTATTGCCCCAAGACAATTGACCAGAGCAGCTCTGCTTCCCAATGACCACTAGAACAGGATTAGTGTAAAGCAGCTTTCTTTCTCACCTGACATACTCCAGCCACCGAGTGTTCTCTAATGAGGACAGCCACTTCTCATCCGTTTCTTCAAATGAATCTAGTGGGACAAATTACATTTTATGTAGTTACATTTCTCAAAGATGCAGGTGATGGAAACATTGTTCCCAGCACAGAACACTGCACGTTTTTACATGAACAATAGTGACAGGTGCAGTGGGATGAGACCTAGGTCAGGTCAGCCAGTGACACAAAGAAAGCAATAAGGTGTGCATCAAGACTTTCAGACATGGGCAGAGAAATGATAACCAACACCTGCATCACACAAGACCATCTCCAAGTAGACTATGTCCAACTGCCTACTTTTGACACATCTTCAATACAATTATTGCAAGTAAATCAGTCACCAAACTCCAGACCCTGGAGCCTCCCACTGCAAGTAGACCCTCGACTTACTGACCAATGCACAACAATCGGCAAGGATAGGCAGTGACACCTCCACCGCAATTGTTCTCAATACTGGGGCTCTTCAAAGTTAGATCCTCAGCTCCCTGTACACTCATGGCCAGATTCTGCTCTAACTCCATTTACAAGTTTGCAGATGATACTGGGGAAAGGAAGAGGATGGCAGCAGCAATCGAGGACTCTACAGTTAGGGGGTCTGACAGGCAATTCTATGGACGGAGGAAAGAAGCATGGATGGTAGTTTGCCTCCCAGCTGTCAGGGTCTGGGATGTTTCGAATCGCATCCACAACATCCTGAAGTGGGAAGGAGAACAGCCAGAGGTCGTGGTACATATTGGTACCAACGACATAGGCAGGAAAAAGAAGGAAGTCCTGAAAACAGACTACAGGGAGTTAGGAAGGAAGTTGTGAAGCAGGACCACAAGGGTAGTAATCTCGGGATTACTGCCTGTGCGACGTGACAGTGAGTATTGGAATAGAGTGAGGTGGAGGATAAATGCGTGGTTGAGGGATTGGAACAGGGGACAGGGATTCAGATTTCTGGATCTTTGGGACCTCTTTTGGGGCAGGAGTGACCTGTACAAAAAGGATGGGTTGCACTTAAATCTGAGGGGGACCAATATCCTGGCAGGGAGGTTTACTAAAGCTATTAGGTAGACTTTAAACTAGGATTACTGGGGAGTGAGAACCAAACTTAAGAGAAGGTTGGCTCACAAATAGAGAAAGCTTGGAGACAGTGCAAGAGGGAGGATAGGCAGGAGAAGGGATGCACTTAGACTGATGGTTTGAGATGTGTTTATTTTAATACACGGAGTATTATGAACAAAGCGGATCAGCTTAGAACGTGGATCAGTACTTGGAACAATGATGTTGTGGCCATTACAGAGATTTGGATGGCTCAGGGGCAGGAATGGTTACTTCGAGTGCCAGGCTTCAGATGTTTCAGAAAGGACACGAGGCAAGGCAAAAGAGCTGGGGGCTTGGCACTGTTGATCAGAGATAGTGTCATGGCTACAGAAAAGGAGGAAGTTAGGAACTGGAAGAGGTCAATAACTCTACTGGGTGTTTTTTATAGGCCACCCAATAATAATACGGACATCAGGGAGCAGATAGAGAGACAAATTCTGGAAAGTTGTAAAAATAACAAGGCTATGAGAGGTTAAATGGGGTGGAGTTTGTTAGGTGTGTTTAGGAAAGTTTCTTGACACAATATGTAGATAAGCCTACAAGAAGAAAGGTTGTACTTGATCTAGTATTGAGAAATGAACCTGATCAGGTGTCAGATCAGTGGGAGACCATTTTGGAGATAGTGGTCACAATGCTATCTCCTTTACCATAGCATTGGAGAGGGATAGTAACAGACAAGTTAGAGGAAATATGAGGCTATCAGGCAGGAATTTGGAAGCATAAGTTGGGAACAGAAGTTCTCAGGGAAATGTATGGAAGAAATATGGCAAATGTGCAGGGGTTATTTGCATGGAGTTTTGCATAGGTACATTCCAATGAAACGGAAAGGATGGTAGGGTACAGGAACTGTGGTGTACAAAGGCTGTTGTAAATTTAGTCAAGAAGAAAAGAAGAGTTTATGAAAGGTTCAAAAAACTAGGTAATGATAGAGATCTAGAAAATTATATGGCTAACAAGAAGGAGCTTAAGAAAGAAATTAGGAGAGCCAGAAGCGGCCATGAGAAGGCATTGGTGGACAGGATTAAGAAAAACCCCAAGGCATTCTACAAATACATTAAGAGCAAGAGGACATGACTTGAGAGAATAGGACCAATCAGGTGTGACAGTGGAAAAGTGTGTATGGAACTGGAGGAGATAGCAGAGGTACTTAATGAGTACTTTGCTTCAGTATTCACTATGGAAAAGGATCTTGACGATTGTAGGGATGGCTCACAGTGGACTGAAAAACTTGAGCATGTAGATATTAAGGAAGAGGATATGCTGGAGCTTTTGGAAAGCATTAAGTTGGATAAGTCACCGGGACCAGACAAGATGTACCCCAGGCTGCTGTGGGAGGTGAGTGAGGAGATTGTTGAGCCTCTGGCGATGATCTTTGCATCATCAATGGGGACGGGAGAGGTTCCAGAGGATTGGAGGGTTGCAGATGTTGTTCCATTATTCAAGAAAGGGAATAGAGATAGCCCAAGAAATTATAGACCAGTGAGTCTTACTTCGGTGGTTGGTAAGCTGATGGAGAAGATCCTGAGAGGCAGGATTAATGGACATTTGGAGAGGACATATGATTCGGAATAGTCAGCATGGCTCTGTGAAAGGCAGGTTATGCCTTACGAGCCTGATTGAATTTTTTGAGAATGTGACTAAACACATTGACGAAGGTGGAGCAGTAGATGTAATGTATATTTATTTCAGCAAGGCATTTGGCAAAGCTTGTTGAGAAAGTAAAGAGGCATGGGATTCAAGGGGACATTGCTTTGTGGATCCAGAAGGCAAAGAATGGTTGTAGATGGGTCATATTCCGCATGGAGGTCCGTCACCGGTGGTGTGCCTCTGGGATCTGTTCTGGGACCCTTCATGATTTTTATAAATGACCTGGCTGAGGAAATGGAGTTAGTAAATTTGCTTATGACACAAATGTTGGATGTGTTGTGGATAGTGTGGAGGGCTGTCAGAGGTTACAGTGCGACATTGATAGGATGCAAAACTGGGCTGAGAAGTGGCAGATGGAGTTCAACCCAGAAAAATGTGAGATGGTTCATTTTGGTAGATCAAATATGATGGCAGAATATAGTATGAACAGTAAGACTCTTGGCAGTGTAGATGATCAAGGGAATCTTGGAGTCCGAGTCCATTGGACACTCAAAGCTGCTGCACAGGTTGACTCTATGGTTAAGAAAGCATATGGTGCATTGGCTTTCATCAATTGTGGGATTGAGCTTAGGAGCCGAGAGATAATGTTACAGCTATATAGGACCCTGGTCAGATCCCACTTGGAATACTGCGCTCAGTTCTGGTCGCCTCACCAAAGGAAGGATGTGGAAACCATAGAAAGGGTGCAGAGAAGATTAACAAGGGTGTTGCCTGCATTGGGGAGCATGCCTTATGAGAATAGGTTGAGTGAACTCGACCTTTTCTCCTTGGAGTGGCGGAGGATGAGAGGTGATCTGATAGAGGTGTATATGATGATGAGAGGCATTGATCATGTGGATAGTCAGAGGCATTTCCTGAGGGCTGAAATGGCTAGCACGAGAGGGCAGTTTTAAGGTGCTTGCAAGTAGATACAAAGGAGATGTCAGGGGTAGACAGTGGTGAGTGTGTGGAATGGGCTGCTGACGACTGGTGGGGTGGATCTGATAGGGTCTTTTATGAGACTCTTGGACAGGTACATGGAGCTCAGAAAAATAGAGGGCTATGTGTAAACCCTAGGTAATTTCTAAGGTAAGGACATGTTCGGTACAGCTTTGTGGGCCAAGGGGCCAGTATTGTGCTGTAGGTTTTCTACATTTCTATGTTACTGTAATGTATCTCAAATAACAATGAGTAAAATTACAGGAAAGACATCAAGAACATGATGACATGACAAAAATCTATCCCTCAATGTCACCTAAAAACCTGGTCAGTGACTTCAGTAAGTGGGCTAATGCACATGCTGCTATCCTAATCAATGGTGAGAGCTTCAAGTTCCGAGATGTGAACATCACCAATGCCTATCCTGGCCCTACTACATTGATGTTGCTGAAACAAAAGTTCACTGATGCCTCTACATCTTCAGAAGTCTAAAGGAATTTGTCAAGTCCCACCGGCTCTTATTTATTTTTATCAATGTACCATAGAAAGCATTCTACCTGAATGCACAATGGCTTGCTCTACATGTGACCATAAGAATCTGCAAAGAGTTGCAGACATAGCACAGGAACCAGCCAAGGACTGCAGTGATTCAAGGAGACATCTCACCACCACCACAGCAAGTAGAAAAATAAAGAAAGAGGTGACATAGAATCAGAAAATGTAGAATACTCGTGGGTAGAGCTAAGAATCTGTAAGGGTAAAAAGACCCCATAGGAGTTATTTACCATCCTCCAAACAGTAGTCAGAACGTGAGCTACAAATTAAAACGGGAGATAGAGGAGGCTTGGCAAAAGGACAAGGTTATGATATTCATGTAGGATTTCAATATGTAGGTAGATTGGGATAATCAGGTTGGTGTTGAATTTGTAGAATGCCTACAAGATGGCTTCTTAGAGCAGCTTGTGGTTGAGCCCACTAGAGGGAACAACTATTCTGGATTGAATGTTGTGCAATGAATCAGAATGGGAACCAGAGTACCAAAGCAGATAATGGAGCGGGGGTGAAAATAAATGTTAAAAGTTCATGCAAAGTCGCAAATAGAAGGGTTGTGTGTGGTGGTAATAATCTTCTGAGGTGTGCCTATTTCAATGCAAGAAGTATTGTGGGGAAGGCTGACTAGCTGAGGGCATGGATTGACATTATAGCCATTAGTGAAACTTGGCTACAGGAGGGGCAGGACTGGCAGCTTAATGTTCCAGACGTTTCAGACGTGATAGAAGCAAAGGAAAGAAGGGTGTGGGGGGTGGCATTGCTAGTCAGGGAAAATGTTACAGCAATGCTCAGGCAGGACAGATTAGAGGGCTTGTTTACTGAGGCCGTATGAGTGAAGCTGAGAAACAGGAAAGGTATGACCACATTAATGGGGTTGTATTATAGACCACCCAACAGTCAGCGAGAATTCGAGGAGCAAATCTGCAGAGAGATAGCAGACAACTGCAGCAAACATGAAGTTGTGATAGTAGGGGATTTTAATTTTCTGCATATTGTTTGGGACTCCCATACTGTTAAAGGTCTAGACGGGTCCGAGTTTGTAAAATGTGTTCAGGAAAGTTTTCTAAATCAATATATAGAGGTACCAACTAGAGAGGATGCAATATTAGATCTCCTATTAAGAAATGAGTTAGGACGGGTGACAGAAGTGTGTGTAGGGGAACACTTTAGTTCCAGTGATCATAACACCATTAGTTTCAACTTGATCATGGATAAAGATAGATCTGGTCCTCGAGTTGAGATTCTAAACTGGAAAAAGGTCAAATTTGAAGAAATGAGAAAGGATCTAAACTGTGTGGACTAGGACAGATTGTTCTCTGGCAAGGATGTGACTGGTAAGTGGGAAGCCTTCAAAGGTGAAATTTTGAGAGTGCAGAGTTTGTATGTTCCTGTCAGGATTAAAGGCAAAGTGAATAAGAATAAGGAATCTTGGTTCTCAAGGGATATTAGAACTCTGATAAAGAAGAGAGAGATGTATGACATGTATAGGAAACAGAGCAAATAAGCTGCTTGAGGAGTAGAAAAAGTGCAAAAAACACTTAAGAAAGAAATCAGGAGGGCTAAAAGAAGACATGAGGTTGCTTTGGCAGTCAAGGTGAAGGATGTTCCTAAGATCTTCTACAGATATATTAAGAGCAAAAGGATAGTAAGGGATAAAATTGGTCCTCTTGAAGATCAGAGTGGTTGGCTATGTATGGAACCAAAAGAAATGAGGGAGATCTTAAATGAGTTTTTTGCATCTGTATTTACAAAGGAAACTGGCATGGAGTCAATGGATATAAGGTAAACAGATGGTGAGGTCATGGAACCTATACAATTTGAAGAGGAGGTGGTGATTGTTATCTTGAGGCAAATCAGAGTAGATAAATTCCCAGGAACTGACAGGGTATTCCCTCAGACCTTGAAGGAGACTAGTGTTGAAATTGCAGGGGCCCTGGCAGATATATTTAAAATGTCGGTATTTACGGGTGAGGTGCCGGAGGATAGCTCATGTTGTTCCGTTGTTTAAAAAAGGCTCTAAAAGTAATCTGGGAAATTATAGGCCAGCAAGTTTAACATCGGTAGTAGGTAAATTATTGGAACGAATACTAAGAGATAGGATCTACAAGTATTTAGAGAGACAGGGACTTATTAGGGAGAGTCAACATGGCTTTGTGCATGGTAGGTCATGTTTAGCAAATCTATTAAGAGTTTTTCGAGGAGGTTACAATGAAAGTGGATGAAGGGAAGGCAGTGGATGTTGACTACATGGACTTCAGTAAGGCCTCTGACACGGTCTTGCATGGGAGATTAGTTAGGAAGATTCAATCGCTAGGTGTACATGGTGAGGTAGTAAATTGGATTAGATATTGGCTCAATGGGAGAAGTGAGAGAGTGTTAGTGGGGGATTGCTTCTCTGAGTGGAAGCCTGTGACTAGTGGTGTGCCACAGGATCAATGCTGCATCCATTGTTATTTGTCATCTATATCGATGATCTGGATGATAATGTGGTAAATTGGATCAGTAAATTTGCTGATGATACAAAGGTTGGAGGTGTAGTGGACAGTGAGGAAGGTTTTCAAAGCTTGCAGAGGGATCAGGACCAGCTGGAAAAATGGGCTGAGAAATGGCAGATGGAGTTTAATATAGACAAGTGTGAGGTATTGCACTTTGGAAGGAAAAACCAAGGTAGAACATACAAGGTAAATGGTAGGGCACTGAGGAGTGCAGTAGAACAGAGGGATCTAGGAATACAGATACAAAATTCCCTAAAAGTGGCGTCACAGGTGGATATGATAGTAAAGAGAGCTTTTGGTATATTGGCCTTTATAAATCAAAGTATTGAGTATAAGTGTTGGAATGTTATGGTGAGGTTGTATAAGGCATTTATGAGGCCGAATTTGGAGCTTTGGTCAGTTTTGGTCACCAAATTACAGGAAGGATATTAATAAGGTCAAAAGAGTACAGAGAAGGTTTACAAGGATGTTGCCGGGACTTGAGAAACTGAGTTACAGAGAAAGGTTGAATAGGTTAGGACTTTATTTCCTGGAGTGTAGAAGAATGTGGGGAGACTTGATGGCGGTATATAAAATTTTGATGGGTATAGATAGAGTGAATGCAAGCAGGCTTTTTCCACTGAGGCTAGGGGAGAAAAAAAACCAGAGGACATGGGTTAAAGGTGAAGGGGGAAAAGTTTAAAGGGAACATTAGGGGGGCCTTCTTCACACAGAGTGATGGGAGTGTGGAATGAGCTGCCAGATAAAGTGGTAAATGCATGCTCACTTTTAACATTTAAGAAAAACT
Organism: Hypanus sabinus; assembly: GCF_030144855.1. Taxonomy (NCBI): domain Eukaryota; kingdom Metazoa; phylum Chordata; class Chondrichthyes; order Myliobatiformes; family Dasyatidae; genus Hypanus; species Hypanus sabinus. The sequence continues at coordinate 721,963 of NC_082726.1, read as the reverse complement.
TGGACAGGTACATGGATGAGAGTTGTATGGAGGGATATGGGCCGGGTGCAGATCAGTGGAACTAGGTAGAAAAATGGTTTGGCACAGCCAAGAAGGACCAAAAGGCCAGTTTCTGTGCCATAATGTTCTATGGTTCTAATTGATTACAGAGTTTAAGGTAAAGGAACCCTTAGGAGACAATGATCATAATTTGATAGAATTCATCCTGCAACTTGAGAGGGAGATGCTAAAGTCAAATGTATCAGTATTACAGTGGAGTAAAGGGAACTACAGAGGCACAAGAGAGGAGCTGGCCAAAGTTAATTGGAAGAGAACACTCGCAAGGATGAATACAGAGCAGCAATGGCTGGAATTTCTGTGAGCAATCTGGAAGATGCAGCAGAGATACATCACAAAGAAGTAATAATATTCTAAAGGGAGGGTACATAATTGAGCAAAAATTAGTGGGAAGTTAGAGGATTGGGAAGTTTTTGAAAACCAATAGAGGGCAACATAAAAAGTCATAAAGAGGGGAAAATGGAATATGAACGTAAGCTAACCAATTATACTAAAGAGGATACCAAAGAGTTTCTTCAGATACATTAAGAATAAAAGACAGGTGGTAATAAATATTGAACTGCTGGAAAACAATGCTGGAGAGGTAGTAATGGGAGAAAAGGAAATGGCTGACAAACTGAATAAGTATTTTGTATTAGTATTCACTTTGAATCACTAGCAGTATGGTGGAAGTTCCAGCGTGTCAGGGGTCAGAAGTGTGTGAAGTTGCCATCACTAGGCAGAAGATTCCTGGGAAACTGAAAGGTCTGAAGGTAGATAAGTCACCTAGACCAGATGGTGTATATCCCATGGTTTTGAATGAGATGGCTGAAGAGATTATGGAGACATTCGTAATGATCTTTCAAGAATCACTAGATTCTGGAATGGTTCTGGAAGACTGGAAAATTGCAAATGTCATTCCACTTTTCAAGAAGTGATAGAGGCCGAAGAAAGGAAACTATAGGCCAGTTAGTCTGACCTAGGCGATTGGGAAGATGTTAAAGTTGATTGTTAAGGATGTGGTTTTAGGGTACTTGGAGGCACAGGATAAAATAGGCTGTAGTCAGCATGGTTTCTTCAAGGGAAAATCTTGCCTGACAAATCTGTTGGAATTCTTTGAAGAAACAGCAAACAGGATAGACAAAGGAGAATTGGTTGATGTTGCATACTTGGATTTTCAGTAGGCCTTTGACAAGGTGCTGTACACAAGGCTGCTTAACAAGTTTTACAGGAAAGATTCTAGCATGGATTGATCTTTGCTGATTGACAAGAGGCAAAGAGTTGTAATAAAGGGAGCCTTTTTGGTTGGTTGCTGGTGTCAGGAATGGCTTCTTATTGTGCTCTATGCAATTTGGACAATGGAATTGATGGTTTTGGGGCCAAGTTTGCGGAAGAAGATAGGTGAAGGGGCAGGTAGTATTGAGGAAGCTGAGAGGCTACAGAAGGATTGAGATGGATTAGGAGAATGGGCAAAGAATTAGCAGATGGAATACAGTATTGGAAATTGATGGTACTGCACTAGTAGAAGAAATTAAAGCATAAATTATGGGGAGAAAATTCAAAAATCCGAGGTGCAAAGTGGCTTGTGTGTCCTCATGCAGGATTCCCTGAAGGTTAATTTGCAGGTTGAGGTGATGAGGAAAGCATTCATTTTGAGAGGACTAGAATATAAAAGCAAGGATGTAATGTTGAGGTTTTATAAGACACTGGCAAGGCCTCACCTGGAGTACTGTGAATAGTTTTGAGCCCCTTATCTAAAAAAAGGGTGTGCTGTCATTCAAGAGGGTTCATAGAAGGTTCATGAGAATCATTCTGGGAATGAAAGGGCTACTGATTGATATCTCTGGGCCTGTACTCACTGGGATTCAGAAGGATGAGGGGGGATCTCTTTGAAATCTATCGGATGTTGAAAGGCCTCAATAGAGTGGATGTGGAGAGGATGTTTCCTATGGTTGGGGAGTCCAAGACCAGAGGGCACAGTCTCGGAATAGAGGGACATCCATTTAGAACAGGGATGAGGAGAAAGTTCTTTAGCCAGAGTGGTGAATTTGTGGAATTTGTTGCCAAAGGCAGCTGTGGAGGCCAAGTCATCCAGTATATTGAAGGCCAAGGTTGATAGGTCATATAAAAATATGGGCATGAATGCTTACGGGGAGAAGGCAGGAGATTGGGGCTGAGAGGGAAATGGATCAGCCATGATGAAATAGTGGAACAGACTCGATGGGCCAAAAGGCCTAATTCTGCTCTTATATCTTATTTTCTTATGGTCTTAAATGATCATCTTGCAACCATAAGTAAAACAAAAGTGGACAGCAGAGAGCAAAGAAGCCAATTGTTCATCCCTCCAACACTTAGTACAACTACAGGCATTCCATAAATGGGCTGGTCAGGTAGGAACTGCACAGCATATTCCCAAAGGACTTAAGCAATTACAGGACAAGCAACCACATGGAAAATACAAGGGCAGACTTATGACATACAGTACAACAAGATACACCAACAACCCAATCACTCAGGTTTCAAAAATACAACCAAGGAATTTAGACACAGTTGGTTAACGTGAAGCAGAGAGGGGAATGTGAGGAAAAGCTCTGAATTGACTTCACCATTAATGCACAGCTGCTTTAGCCTGACAAGAGCGAGCTGCACCTCCGATACTTTTGGTAAACTCTTATCGAGGTCGGATTTAAAGATCTCACTCTTCTGTGGATGACTCTGTGCGATCGCCTTAAGGATCCTAACAAAAAAAGGATAAAGGTTCATTGAGAAAATACAAAATAAATATCCAGCATTCAGATATTTGAAGAACATCATTATTGGAATCCTAGCACCTTCGGGGACTGTACCCCGGGGAGAGACGGTGTATCAGGGACTGTACCCTGGGGAGAGACAATAAATCAGGGACTGCACCCCAGGGAGAAATTGCAAATCAAGGACTGTGCCTGGGGAGAGACGGTAAATCAGGAACTGTACCCCAGGGAGAGATGGTAAATCACGGACTGTACCTGGGGAGAGATGGTAAATCAGGGTCTGTATCCCGGACAGAGATGGTAAATCAGGGACTGTACCCTAGGGAGAGATGGTACATCGGGAACTCCGCCCCGGTACGTCAAGGACGGCTGGCAAGTAGGAGGCAAGGAATAAAAGGGGACCTTAATATTTGGCTGTCATTAGTGGTATTGGGACTGCTACTTTTAACTTTGTTTGCCAGTGATTTGCATAATGAAATTGATGGTTTGTGGCAAAGTTCGTGGATGATACAAAGATAGGTGCAGGCGTAGGTAGTGCTGAGGAAGCAATGCGATTGCAGACGGACTTAGACAAATTGGAAGAATGGGCAAAAAAGTGGCAGATGGAATACAATGGTTGGAAATGTATGATAATACATTTTGGTAAAAGGAACAATAGTGTGGACTATTAGCTAAACGGGGTAAGGTTCAATCATCAGAGGTGTAGAGGGAGTTAGGAGTCCTTGTGCAAGACTCCCAGAAGGTTAATTTACAGGTTAACTCTGTGGTAAACAAGTCAAATGTAATGTTGGCATTTATTTCAAGGGGAATCGAATATAAAAGCAAGGAGATAAAGGTGAGCATTTATAACACACTAGTCAGGCTGTATTTGGAGTTTTGGGCCCCATATCTCAGAAAGGATGTGTTGCCCACAGGAGGTTCATGAGGATGATTCTGTGAAAGAAGAGGTTAATATATGACGAGTGTTTGGCAGCTTTGGGCCTGCACTCAGTGGAATTTAGAAGAACGCAGGATGGAACTCACTGAAACCTACTGAATGTTGAAAGGAATAGATAGGGTAGATGTGGAGAGACTGATTCCTATGGTGGGGCTATTCAGAACTAGAGGGCACAGCCTCAAAATTGAGGGGCGACCTCTTAGAACAGAGCTAAGGAGGAGTTTTTTTAAGTCGGAGAGTGGTAAATCCATCAAATGCTCTTCCACAGACTGCATTGGAGGTCAAGTCCATGGTACATGCCTGTGCCACGCAACAGTGAGTATAGGAATAGAATGAAGTGGAAGATAAATGCATGGCTGAGGGATTGGAGCAGGGGTCAGGGATTCAGATTTCTGGATCATTGGGACATTTGGGACAGGCGTGACCTGTACAAAAAGTCTGGGCTGCACTTGAATCCAAGAGGTACCAATATCCTGGCGGGGAGGTTTACTAAGGCTATTGGGGAGAGTTTAAACTAGAATTGTTGGGGGGGTGGGAACCGAAATGAAGAGACGGAGGAAGGAGCGATTAGCTCACAAATAGAGAAAGCTTGGAGACAGTGCGATAGGGAGAATAGGCATGTGATAGAGAAGGGATATGCTCAGAGTGATGGTTTGAGATGTGTCTATTTTAACCCAAGTTGCATTATGAACAAAGCAGATGAGCTTAGAGCATGGATCAGTACGGAGCTTTGATTGTGGATGGCTCAGGGGCAGGAATGGTTACTGAGAGTGCCAGGCTTCAGATGTTTCAGAAAGGACAGTGAGTGAGGCAAAAGAGGTGGGGGTGTGGCACTGCTGATCAGAGATGGTGTCATGGCTGCAGAAAAGGAGGAAGTCATGGGGGGATTGTCAACTGAGCCTCTGTGGGCGGAAATTAGAAACAGGAAGGGTCAATAACTCTACTGGGTGTTTTGTATAGACCACCCAATAGTAACAGGGATATCAAGGCGCAGATAGGGAGGCAGATTCTGGAACAATGCAATAATAACAGGATTGCTGTGGTGGGAGATTTTAATTTTCTAAATATTGATTGGCATCTCCCTAGAGCAAGGGTTTAGATGGGGTGGAGTTTGTTAGGTGTGTTCAGGAAGGTTTCCTGACACAAAATGTAGATAAGCCTGCAAGAGGAGAGGCTGTACTTGATCTGGTACTGGGAAATAAACCTGGTCAAGTGTCAGGTCTCTCAGTGGGAGAGCATTTTGGAGATAGTGATCACAATTCTATCTCCTTTACCATAGCATTAGAGAGGGAGAGGAACAGACAAGTTAGGAAAGTGTTTAATTAGAGTAAGGGGAAATATGAAGTGATCAGGCAGGAACTTGGAAGCATAAATTGGGAATAGGTGTTCTCAGAACATCTATGGCAAATGTATGGCAGAAATGTGGCAAATGTTCAGGGGATATTTGCATGGCATTCTGGTGTTCCAATGAGACAGGTACAGGAACTGTGGTGTACAAAGGCTGTTGAAAATCTAGTCAAGAAGAAAAGCTTACAAAGGTTCAAAAACGAGGTAAAGTTAAGAGATCTAGATTATAAGGCTAGCAGGAAGGAGCTCAAGAATGAAATTAGGAGAGCCAGAAGTAGCCATGAGAAGGCCTTGGCGAACAGAATTAAAGAAAACCCCAAGGCATTCTACAAGTATGTGAAGAGCAAGAGGATAAGGCATGAGAGAATAGGACCAACCAAGTGTGACAGTGGAAAAGTGTGAATGGAACCGAAGGGGATAGCAGAGGTACTTAATGAATACTTTGCTTCAGTATTCACTGTGGAAAAGGATCTTGGCGATTGTAGGGATGACTTACAGCGGATTGAAAAGCTTGAGCATGTAGACATTAAGAAAAAGGATGTGCTGGAGCTTTTGGAAAGCATCAAGTTGGATAAGTCTCTGGGACTGGACAAGATGTAACCCAGGCTACTGTGGGAGGCGAGGGAGGAGATTGCTGAACCTCTGGCAATGATCTTTACATCATCAATGGGGACGGGAGAGTTTCTGGAGGATTGGAGGGTTGCAGATGTTGTTCCCTTATTCAAGAAAGAGAGTACAGATAACCCAGGAAATTATAGACCAGTGAGTTTTACTTCAATGGTTGGTAAGTTGATGGAAAAGATCTCGAGAGGGAGGATTTATGAACATTTGGAGAGGCATAATATGATTAGGAATAGTCAACATGGCTTTGTGAAAGGCAGGTCATGCCTTACAATCCCGATTGAATTTTTTGAGGATGTGACTAAACACGTTAATGAAGGTAGAGCAGTAGATATAATGTATATGGATTTCAGCAAGGCATTTAATAAGGTACCCCATGCAAGGCTTACTGAGAAAGTAAGGAGGCGTGGGATCCAAGGGGACTGAGCTTTGTGGATCCAAAATTGGCTTGTCCACAGAAGGCAAAGTGGTTGTAGATGGGTCATATTCTGCATGGAGGTTGGTGATTGGTGGTAAGACTCTTAGCAGTGTGGAAGATCAGAGGGATCTTGGGGTCTGATTCCATAGGACACACAAAGCTGCTGTGCAGTTTGACTCTATGGAAGCATATGGAGCATTGGCCTTCATCAACCATGGGTCTGAGTTTAGGAGCCAAGAGGTAATGTTACAGCTATATAAGACCCTGGTCAGACCCCACTTGGAGTACTGTGCTCATTTCTGGTCACCTCATTACAAGGAGGATGTAGCAACTATAGAAAGTATGCAGAGGAGATTTACAAGAACGTTGCCTGGATTGCAGAGTGTGCCTTGTGAGAATAGGTTGAGTGAACTTGGTCTTTTCTCCTTGGAGAGGCGGAGGATGAGAGATGACCTGTTAGAGGTGTATAAATTGACAGACATTGATCACGTGGATAGTCAGAGGCTTTTTCACAGGGCTGAAACAGCTAACAAGGTACAGTTTTAAAGAGATTGGAAGTCGACATCAGTGATAAGTTTTTTTACACAGAGTGGTGAGTGCGTGGAATGGTTGCCAGCAATGGTGGTGGAGGAGATATGATAAGGTCTTTTAATAAACTGGATAGGTATATGGAGCTTAGAAAAATAGAGAGCTATGGGTAACTCCAGGTAATTTCTAAATTAAGTACATGTTTGGCACAGCATTGTGGGCTGAAGGGCCTGTATTGTGCTGTAGGTTTCTATGTTTATTTATTTCAGTCGGAAGTTGATAGTTTCCTGATCAGCCATGATGGAATGACCGAGCAGACTCGATAAGCTGTGGTCTTGTTAGGGACTGTAACCCCGTGGGAGTCAGTATGTCAGGGAGTGTAGAGTCGGTACACTAGGGATTATACCCCCAGGGCAGTTGGTAAATCAGGGACTGCAACCCTGGGGGAATCGGTACATCAAGGACTGTAAGGCAGGAGAGTTGGTACGTCAGGGAGTGTACCCCGGGTAGAGTCGGTACATCAAGAACTGTATCCCGGGGGAAGATTCGGTACATCAGGGACTGTAACCCCAGGGTCAGTACATCCAGGACTGTATCCCTGGGGAGTCTGTACGTTAGCAACTGTACTCCCAAGGTTAGCACACCAGGGACCATACCCCTGGGGACAGGCAGTGTGTCAGGGACTGTACCCCCGGGCTAATCGGTACGTCAGGATCTATACCCCCGGGGGAGTGTTGGTACATTAGCGACTGTACTCCCAGGATTAGCACATAAGGGACCGCACCCCTGAGGGAGTCAGTATGTCAGGGACTGAACCATCGGGGGAAGTCGGTACATCTGGGACTGTACCCCCAGGGAGAGTCAGTATGTCAGGGACTGTACTCCCGGGGTGAGCACGTCAGGGACTGCACCCATGGGGAGAGTCAGTATGTCAGGGACTGTACCCCTGGGGCAGTCAGTTTGTCAGGGACTGTACCCCTGGGAAGAGTCAGTACATTTGGTACAGTACTCCTGGGAGAGTCAGTAAGTTAGGGACTTTATCCCAGGGTAATCGGTACATCAGGGTCTGTACCCCTGGGGGAGTCAGTACTTCAGAGACTGTATCCCCAGGAGAAAGTCATTAGGTCAGCGCCTGCACACCCGGGAGAGTCAGTACATCAGGGACTATATCCCCAGGGGAGTTGCTCTGTCAGCGCCTGTACACCTGGGAGAGTCTTTACGTCAGGGACAGTACTGCCGGGGTCAGTATGTTAGCAACTGTACCCTAGTAGAAGTCAGCATTTTTAGGACAAGATGGGCCTTGACCTACTTGCAGTAGTTTATATTTTTACCCCAGATCGCAGCCTCTGCAGTCTCTCATGTCTGAATGCTCAGCTGATGTTGACAGTCACTACCTTTAAGATAAGAGAGTGTGTGGGGCCTGGCCAGGATATACAAGGCACTTGGTGATACACCCTACCTTGTGTCATGCTTTCTCAGTTGTATGCCGGGTTTAATGTTAGCCATACGAACCAGGGAGCTGCCTGTCCAATGATGCCAGCACCACACCTGGAACAGAAGCAAGCATAAACAGAAACCTTCCATCCCATTACTAACTCTGATACACATAGGTAATCTTGATGGGCTGAATGGCCTAATTCCACTCCTATATCATATGGTCTTATAGTCTTACTGTGAGAAGTCAGGAAAATGGGCTTGAGAGGGATAGTGAATCAGCCATGAAGGAATAAGGTCATAAGACCATTAGATATTGGAGCAGAATTAAGTCATTCAGTCCATAAAGTCTGTTCCACCATTCCATTATGGTTGATCCTGGACCCCACTCAATCCCATACATCTGCCTTCTCCCAGATCCTTTGATGTCCTGACTGCCCAATAAATGATCAACTTCTGCCCTAAATATATGTATGGTCTTGGCCTCTACTGCAGTCTGTGGCAGAGCATTCTTCAGATTTACTACTCTGGCTGAAATAATTCCTCCTTACCTCTGTTCTAAAGGGTTGTCCCTCAATTTTGAAGCATGCCCTTTACTTCAGAGTACTCCCACCATTGGAAATGTCCTCTCTCCATCTACTCTATCTATTCAACATTCAGTGGGTTTCAATGAGATATCCCCACATTCTACTAAATTCCAGTGAATACAGGCCCAAAAGCTGCCAAATGCTCCTCATCTGTTAACCCCTTCATTCCCAGAATCATCCTCGTGAACCTCTTCTGGACTCTCCAATGACCACACATCCTTTCTAAGGGACCCAAACCGATTGACAATACTCCGTGCAGCTTGACTAGTGCCTTATAAAGGCCCAGCATTATCTCTTTGCTTTTATTCCCTTTGAAATAAATGGCAACATTGTATTTGCTTTCTTCAACACCAACTCAACCTGTAGATTAACCTTCTGGGAGGTCTCCTAAGACCTTCTGCACCTCTTATGTTTGAATCTTCTCCCCATTTAGATAATAGTCCACACTCTGTTCCTTTGACACTCTATTCCATCTGCCACTTTTTTTGCCCATTTTTCCAATTTGTCTGTCCTGCTGCAATTTCATTGCTTCATCAGCACTACTTACCCCTCCACCTATCTTCGTATCATCTGCAAACTTTGCCACAAAGATATCATTCCATTATTTAAATCACTGACAAACAATATAAAAAGCAGCAGTCCCAGTACTGACCCCTGAGGAACACCACTAGTCACTGGTAGCCAACCAAAAACCTTTATTCCCATTCACTGCCTCCAGCCTGTCAGCTATTCCTCTATCCATGCCAGTATCTTTCCTGTAACAGTATAAGATTTTAGCTTGTTAAGCAGCCTCATGTGTGGCACCTTATCAAATGTCTTCTAAAAATCCAAGTAAATGACATCCACTCCCTCTCCTTTGTTGACCCTGCTGGTTATTTCCTTGAAGAACTCAAAACTGATTTGTCAGGCAAGATCACCACTGAGAGAAATAATGCTGACTTTAACTTATTCTATCATTAATCTCCAAGTACACTGAAACCTCATCCTTAATAACAGACTCCAAAACTTTCCCAACTCTGAGGTTAGGCTAACAGGCTTATAATTTTCTTTCTTTTGCCTTCCTCCCTTTTAAAGAGTGGAGTGACATTTTCAATTTTCCAATCCTCCAGGACCATGCTTAGAATCAAGTGATTCTTGAAATATCATGACCAATGCATCCATGATCTCTTCAGCAACCTCTCTCAGGACTCTGGGATATAGTCCATCTGGTCCAGATGACCTATCCACCTGAAGACCTTTGAGTTTGCTGAGCAATTTTTCCTTTGTAATAGCAATGGCACTCACTCCTGCTCCCTGACACTCATGGACCTCTAGCACACTTGCTAGTGTCTTCCACAGTGAAAACTGATGCAACATACCCATTAAGTTCATCTGCCATTTCTTTGTCTCCAATTACTATCTCACCGGCATAATTTTCCAGTAGTCCAATATCAACTCTCACCCCACTTTTCATATAACAGAAAAAAACTGTTGGTATCCTGCTTTATATCATTGGCTAGTTTGCCCTCATATTGCATCTTTTCCCTTCATAGAGCTTTTTTTTTTAGTTGCGTTTTGTTGGATTTTTAAAGTTTCCCAATCATCCAACTTGCCACTCACTTCTGCTACCTTCTATGCCCTTTCCTTGGCTTTCATGCAGTCCTTAACTTCCCTTGTCAGACATGGTTGCCTATCTCTGCCATTTGAGAACAACTTCTTCTGTGGGACATATCTATCCTGTGCCTTGTTAACTATTCTCAGAACTTCAGCCACGTCTGTTCTGCCATCATCCCCGCTCATATTCCTCCTCCAATCCACCTGGACAAGGTCCTCTCTCATACCCCTGTAATTCCCTTTATTCCATTGCAATATTGACACATGTGACTTCTGTTTCTCCCTCTAAAACTGCAATATGTATTCAATCACGTCATGATTGCTGCCTTCTGAGGGTTCCTTTATGTTAAGCTCTCTAATAACCCTGGTTATTACACAACATCCAATCTAAGATAGCCTTTCCCCGAGTAGGCTCAAGCACAAGCTGTTCTAAAAAGCTATCTCATAGATATTCAACAAATTCCCTCTCTTGCAATCTGACACCAACTTGATTTTCCCAATCCCCTTGCATATTGAAGTCTCCCATTACAGTTGTGTCATTACCCTTATTATGTGTCTTTTCCAGCTCCCCTTGCAATTTCAATTGCAGATTTTGGCTGTTATTCGGATACCTATATATGATTCCCATAATGGTTTTTTTCACTCTTGCAGTTTCTTAACTCCACCCACAAAGATTCAACATTCTTTGACCCTAAGTAACCTCTTTTTAAAGATGTAATCCCAACCAAGCCACACCACAGACTATGGTGTAGGCAGAGCAGACTTGATGGGGCAAACTGCCTCGTTCTGCTCATTTTTCTATGGTCTTATAGTCTTCACCAAATTACTGTGTCCAGACTGACTTCATTTCTAGCTGAAAAGTTTCCTGAGGTCTTTGTCGGTCTGGTTTCGTCATGGATGTTGCATCCTAGCTGTGAACCAATATGCTAGCCAGGCCATATGATATGGAGAACAAGCTGTGCCCATGCAAGAGGATTCCCCCTCTCCACAAAGTTGCTGAATCCAGAGGAACGGCTGAGACCAATACAATTTGGCACCAGTGACATTGCAGGAATTGCCAGTCAACGTTGAACTCAATGCTTTAGAGACAACAGCTCTGGATTTTTCCTGAAGGTGGAGGTTTGAGATCAGAGTTTTTCTTCTCCTCGATCAGCTGCCAACACCAGCTGACAAGCCCCATCTGCCCAGTAAAAGATTTTACTCCTTCAGGTATTACTCTGTGAATTGTTTTCTTGTCATACAAACAAGGGAATTTTGGGTAGAATGAAGGGTTTTCACTCGTAGTCATCAGGACTTTACCAAATCCAAACCAGATGCTGCCCTTATGAGAGTTTGCTCAATGCCTACTTTGTACTGCAGTATATTTTCATTTTTCAAAATTTCTGAAATGACATAAGCCATTTGGCCCATCTAGACTATGCTAGCTCTACAGAATCTCCTCCAGTCCCATTCCACACTGACCTTCCTGTAACCTACTCTGCTTCACTCGCCCATCAGCTCCCCTGATTCTACACTGGAGCTACATTACAGCAACCCATTAACTTACCCACCTGCAATTCTTTGGGATGTGGGAGCATCCCCACCAGTCCGACAGGGAAAAATTAAAGATTGGGATCTAACCTTGGTCTCTGGAACTGTGAGGCAGCAGTACTACACACTCCGCCTTGGTGAATCTCTCTTCTCTCAGACACATCTGTCCTGCAGTACCCAACAGCAAAGACCCAAGGAGCTTGGAGATGTTGATGGTCCAAGATCCCAACAATCCAATTCAAGGCCAGTCATTGGAACTATATGATTAGCTTGAAGTGAATCTTCAACTATGGAACTTACTCACCAACTCTCGCACTACTATGAGTAAAGATCAACACTCACTGGGATCCGAGCACCGTTGAAAGAAGGAGCCAGTTGCTTCAAGTCTTCGTCTGCCAGAGATGATGGAACAACAAAGTATTTTGGAAGGCTGCAAGTTACAACAGAATGGAAAAGAACACAGAAAACCCTCACAGTGAGGCATTTGTACTATTAAACTGTGCATGTACTTTGCTGCCTACCATCAACCTCCAGTTACTCCCAAAACCAGCCTCCAATCCCATTCCCATCTACCTTGGATTCCCATCTGCTACCTGTCCATCCTACCCCCATGAGTTTGTCTCCATTCTGCACTCCTGATCTCGTCCACAACTCTGTTTTCCCTGGGCCTGGGTCTATAATTCAGTGAAACATAGACACAGATTAATCACAACTGGATGTTTTGACACCTCTGTAGATTTTCCTACCTGGTGGAGGTGGTATAGTGCTCGTTGACAGAAGAGACTCTCCACTCTGAAGCCCCTGTCCGTTTGATCTCCCTGTCCCAGTCTGCATAGGTTTCAAACAGGGGTGTCTGCCAACTGAAGTCTGCCCCATTCACTTCGCCATCTAAAAGCAAGGGGAACATGGTTCACAGTTCCTACCATACACTCACACACCAAAGCACAGGCTGAAATCTGAGTGTAATTAAGGCACAGTGTTTGGGCTCCCCTCACACCCATCTGGGTGTTTAGCCCATATTCATTCTTATACCATGAGTTCGAGCATTCCCCTTGTTACGATCCCCATGAGTGGCCAGTTCCCAATGAATCCAGTGAATCACAGCTTCTATTCATCTACTGATTGTTGGTATTAACCTCTACCAGACCAACACTCCGATTCCATCCCCAGCGTTCCTGCAGCATTTTCTTCACTCTATTAATTCAATTCTCAGAATGGACCCTCCAGCTCTCCTAAACTATTAACACGTTCGAGATTCCAATCACACACTGTAACTATAGGACTCAAGCACACCACTAGTTGGCCAGTGGCACTGGAACTCCCACCATATTACCTGAATTCTGGCACTGCTCCTTGGCATATGCAAACCCGAACAGCAGCTGGAGATCCTTGGGCTGTGAGTAATGTGCAATAACCAGGCAAATCTACAACAAAGTGCAAAGACACAGTTATAGGTAAGCTATCGAAATCCAAACAACTGAATGAGTGGCCTCTGCTTCCCACCCACAGTGCTGGAGCTTCTGGGCACAACCTTTCAGAATGGACCAGATCATTTGGTGAACCAGTGAAGCTCCTGTCGAACCAGCTTACAGACCGGATGTAATCCCAACCCACTCACTGAGTTCACACAGAGGCCCAGTGGCTTGCAAAGAGTTATTCTCAAAGCTTACCATAGTTTGTACTCTTCCTCTTCTCTAATGACCTTGGTCTCCTGAAGTAACATTCACACATTAACACTTCACTCATTGGTTGTCAGTTAAGCAATGCCATCCTCACTCCACGCTACCACATCCCACTGGTCGTTAAACACTGCACCACCGCTCTCTACAACAGTTCCACCCCTCCACAGAATTCCCCACTGCTCCGCACAATTCTGGACCACTGTTGCATTCCTCCACACAATTCCCTACCACTGTTCCACACCTCCACACAATTCCCCACTGCTCCGCACAATTCTGGACCACTGTTGCATTCCTCCACACAATTCCCTACCACTGTTCCACACCTCCACACAATTCCCTACCACTGCTCCACCCCTCCACACAATTTCCTACCACTGTTCCACCCCTCCACACAATTCCCTACCACTGCTCCACCCCTCCACACAATTCCCTACCACTACTCCACCCCTCCATACAATTCCCTACCGCTGCTCCACTCCTCTACGCAATTCCCTACCACTGCTCCACCCCTCCACACAATTCGCTACTGCTGCTCCACCTCTCCCTGCCCCTCCGCATTATATTTTTAAATTGCTGGACACTTGTTTAAAGTCCATTTAAAAAATACGCAGAAATTTCCTTCAACTTTCTTCGTCCCTTTGTAACCTTCTTTCGCTAAACACCAGCTCCAAACCACTTTGCACCACTCAGACAAGCCACCGCCTTTTCGGCCCTCAGTGCCATATTCTGGTCACTGACAGTGCGCCTCTATGGAATCAAGTTTTAAATGAAGACGGAGAGACTGGAAAAAGTTGATCTGGAAGGTCATGAGGAAGAAAAAGCTGGAGAGAAGTGCAGTGAATACTGAACTGGAGGCTGACCAATCTTTAACTGCTGCTTTTCAGGTCTGGGTGGAAGAAGCTGTTGGAGTAACTGCATCCCAGATTGAGATGGCTGGGATGCGTGAGTCAGAACAGCTGAGCCTGTGGCGAGAGTTGCAGGGGCCAGAGAAGAAGCTGATCTCTCGATTGCAGGAGGCTGAAGAGACTGCAGGAGCAGTGCAGGCCATGTGTTTCCATTTGGAGAAGATCAAACAGTAGCTACCGATCGTAGAAATGAGAAAGAATACGGATTTGAAGGATGATGTGCTGGATGTGTGGTACATGCTGCCTTTTACTGACTTTCCCTCGATTGAGGAAGAGACCTTTGGCCCTTCTCCCACTGAATCAGGTATAGTGGGGAGGGTTAGCTGTGTGCAGTGGGGGGCATGAGTGAGAGGTTGAGAGAGGAGTTGGTAGCGGGCCCGAGGTATCCCCAGTTGTGTCCGAGCCTGAAGGGTTTAGGTGAGGTCTCAGAGGGTTAGGAAACTCCCAGAGAAGTTTGCCTATTAGCACCTGAGGAACAGCGCGTGAGGTTTACTGTTTGGGAAGCAATGTCACTGTTTGTGCCTGGGTTAGGGTTTGTGTTGGCAGGAAGAGTGGGCAAGTTATTTAATAGTCATGAGGACATGACTTTTATTTGCTGGGGGGAGAGTGTAAAGGGGGGTTTCTTCTTTTTCTTTGTTACTGCGTATGTTAATCAAAATGGCTTCTTTGTTTTGTTAGAAGTAGGAATGCTTCTTTGTTGCGAGAGAGTGCTGGAAGCTTGCTTGGGATAAAATTTACTGATAATGAGAATTGTATTCCTTTGTAAACCAATTGGGATTAATGTTGTTCTTTCTTCTGAGTCTGTAAGCTATTGTTGGCGGGCTTTTGGGGAGTCAGCGCTGTTATGATCCCAGCCCCCTCCTTTTTGAGAATTGCCAGATCGCTATTAATTCAGGTCTTGGACCCAGGAAATGAGAGAGAATCCTCAGCAGGACAAAGCAACGGATTTGGCCATTGTTTCTTGGAGACACCTTTGTGAATTACGATCCTATACTACGTGCCAGTTCTCAGGTCAATGTGGGCTGGGCTATGTGCACACCCTCAGGTAATGTGGGCTGGGGGATTGCATCACCCCACCCTGATTGACATCTACAACCCTGCAAGTCCAAATAAAAGGTAGGCTGCAGGGGGCAGTCTCTCAGCGACGCAACAGAAGGAGACACCATCGCCCATCGCTCCCGTGACAACGGGAAGCTATTCGGAAGCTACGCGTGGTCCGTTTCCCCTGGCCTAGGAAACGAGTGGCTGATAACACTGAAAAGGACTTAGAACTGACAACGGGGAACCCACGTTCCTGATTCAACGGTTTGCGTTCAAAAAGACTGGCAAGTTTCTTTTCTCACCAGAAATCTCTCTCTCTCTCTCTCTCTCTCTCCAACACGTGAAACCCAGCGGTTCCCAAAATGCAAAAAGCCTGCAGACTTCTGAGTGACTTTTATATTTCCATCGGACTCAGTAGTATCCCCTAGACAAACGATAGAACTATTTCTTATTGATGATTATTACTATACCCGCGTTTTAGATTGAGTATTGACGACGTATATTATCTGAATGTTTGCAATAACCTTACTTTTGTGTCCCTTTATAAAATAAAGACTTTTAAAAATAGTACCATCAGACTTCAGCGGACCTCTCTATCTTTGCTGGTAAGTGATCCAGTGACAGGATACGTAACAGCGCGAGGGGGTGAGAGAGAGAGGACGCGATGCTGTAAACTGGGCAAGGAACGGACCCCAAGTGTGGGTCCGAGGCCAGGAGGTACCCCGAGGATAGGAGACGAAGTTGACCACTTCGGGTGGTCCTGAGCTGCGAGTCAAGGAGTTCAGAGGGGATCGAATAGTGGCCAGAAGACTTCAGTAATTGAGCTCCAACAGTTGTGCATGAAGTGGTTTGGACTTAAGTTTGGTGCCTTTTCTTTATTTACTTTTCCTTCATATATACTGTATGGTTATTAATCAGTTATAGTAATCTTTATAAATTGTAATTATTTAATCGCATATGGTGTCCTGTCTGTTCTTTGGTGAGGTGGGGACATCACACAGCATCCACACAAGCCTATTACCCAGTTTGGCGGGGCCGAATGCTGCTCCCCCTAGACGAGAATGAGCTGAGCGAGCCTGAGGCGACCCAGGGGGTTACAACCCTCAGAGAGATCCAACACAATCCAGCCCTATTACCCTCAATCTCCAATAAAATCCATCCCTATTCCCTCAGATATCTCCAACACAATCTAGCCCTATTACCCTCAGATATCTTCATCACAATCAAGCCCTATTACCTCAGGTAGATCCAGCAGAATCCAGCCCCATCACCCTCAGACATCTCAAACACAATCCAGCCCAATTACCCTCAGACATCCTGAACACAATCCAGCCCAATTACCCTCAGACATCCCGAACACAATCTAGCCCTATTCCCGCAGTTATCTCCAACACAATCCAGCCCTGTTACCCTCAAACAGTTCCAACACAATCCAGCCCTAATACCCTCAGACAACACCAACAAAATCTAGCCCTATTCAGTGAGATATGTCTAGCACAATCCTATTCAGTGAGATATGTCCAGCACAATCCAGACTCATTAACCTCAGATATGACAAACATAATTTAGCCTTATTCCCTCAGATATCACCAACACAGTCCAGCCCCTATTCCCTCAGATATCACCAACACAATCCAGCCCCTATTCCCTCAGATATCACCAACACAATCCAGCCTTAATACCCTCAGATGTCTCCAAAACACTCTAGACCTATGACTCTCAGACAGATCTTCCACAATCCAGCCCTATTACCCACAGGACTACCCATCACAAACCAGCCCAATTCCCTCACATATCCCCAACACAATTCAACACTATCAAGCCCTTTTACCCTCAGACAGATCCAACACAATACAGCACTACTACCTTGAGAGAGATCCAACAAAATTCAGCCTTAATACCCTCAGATGTCTCCAAAACATTCTAGACCTATGACTCTCAGACAGATCTTCCACAATCCAGCCCTATTACCCACAGGACTATCCATCACAAACCAGCCCAATTCCCTCACATATCTCCAACACAATTCAACACTATCAAGCCCTTTTACCCTCAGACAGATCCAACACAATACAGCACTACTACCTTGAGAGAGATCCAACAAAATTCAGCCTAATACCCTCAGATGTCTCCAAAACATTCTAGACCTATGACTCTCAGACAGATCTAACACAATCCAGCCCTATTACCCTCAGATAGATCCAGGACAATCCAGTCCTGTCACCCTTGGACATCTCCAACACAATCCAGCCTTACTACCCTCAGACAGATCCAACACAATCCAGCCCTATTACCCTCAGACAGATCCAGCACAATCCAGCCCTATTCCCTCAGATTCCTCCAACACAATCCAGCCCTACTACCCTCAGACAGAACCAACAAAACTCCAGTCCTATCACAAAGAAGAGAAAATACGAGCAATGTACACAAATTGCCCTAAAAACTCAGCAGGGCAGGCAACATCTATGGAAAAGAGTACAGTCGATGTTTCACAACTCCAGCCCCAAGTCCCAAAAATATCTCCAGATCAGCGCAAAGCTCAGAAATCTTGAACAAAGAACCACCCAACTGTCTTTAGAAATCTCCAACTAAACTCCAGTCCTACTTCCCTAATATATCTGAAACGCATCTCCAGCCCTCAGAAATCTCTGCACATCTCCAGCCTGCAGATATCCACAAGAAAGCTTCAGCCCGTAAATAAACCCAACACAATTCTAGCCTGCAGATATCCCTAACACAGCTCCAGCCTGCAGATATCCCCAACAGTTCCGGCCCGAAGATATACCCTACACAACTCCAGCCCGTAGATATACCCAACACTGCTCCAGCCTGTGTAGATATACCCAACACAACTCCAGTCGAAGATATACGCAACACAGCTCCAGCCGAAGATATACCCAACACAACTCCAGCCCATAGATATACCCAACACAACTCCAGTCGAAGATATACCCATCACAGCTCCAGCCCGTAGATATACCCAACACAGCTCCAGCCCGTAGATATACCCAACACAACTCCAGCCCGTAGATATACCCAACACAACTCCAGCCCATAGATATACCCAACATAACTCCAGTCGAAGATATACCCATCACAGCTCCAGCCCGTAGATATACCCAACACAACTCCAGTCGAAGATATACCCAACACAGCTCCAGCCCGTAGATATACCCAACACAACTCCAGTCGAAGATATACCCATCACAGCTCCAGCCCGTAGATATACCCAACACAACTCCAGTCGAAGATATACCCAACACAGCTCCAGCCCGTAGATATACCCAACACAACTCCAGTCGAAGATATACACAACACAACTCCAGCCCATAGATATACCCAACACAACTCCAGCCCGCAGATATACGCAACACAACTGTTGTGAAGATAACCATCCTGTCACTTCACATCCCATATTGGCCTCTCGCCCATACATCTGTTGTACTCCTGCCTACTGCTGTATTCAGGATTCTGGGAGTCGGTACTCAGGTACAGTGCTTACCCTTCCAAACAGCCTGACTCAGAACCAAACCATACCAGGCAGTGCTCAACCTGTGTGACCAGGGACCATGCTACAACAGAGCTGGTCAAAACTTGGTGGGAAGACAGCATTTGTCCAGAGACAAATAAAGCAGGACTGGCTCTGCAAGAATCAGAATCAGTTTTATTATCAGTGGTATTTGCGTGAAATCTGCTGTTTTGTTACAGTAGTACTGTGCAAAACATTGAAATAACCACAAATTACAAAAATCGATACAGTAAGGACCAGATGGCAGAGAGGAGGAAGCCATTCCTAAAACACTGCTTCCTAAAATGTATATGGGTCTTCAGGCTCCTATACCTCCTCCTTGATGGTAGTAAAGAGAGAGGGTGTGTCTTGGGAGGGTTAGGGTTCTTAGAGATGGATGCTGCCGACTTGTGCACTGCCTTCTGAAGATGGTGGTGAGGGCTGTACCATGCTGGAATCACACATAGGCTGCATTTAGCTTGTAAATAATAAACAGCCAAGGTCAAGATGGAACCCAATTCATGATCCAGCAGCCCCAGCAGCAGATGGTACCAGCATCCTCAAGTGGACA
The DNA here is from genome assembly GCF_030144855.1 of Hypanus sabinus. NCBI lineage: Eukaryota > Metazoa > Chordata > Chondrichthyes > Myliobatiformes > Dasyatidae > Hypanus > Hypanus sabinus. Next base: position 702,475 of record NC_082726.1, on the reverse strand, counting down.
GGAGAAACCTTTGTTGTAAAGGTAGAGGAGCCATTCAGCCCCTCACATCAATTCTACTGTTCAATATAATCACAATGAATCTTTTCAGCGCTGCTCTCCCGCACTAACTACAGATCCTTCAAATCATTTGCTATCTAAAAAAATCTAGAGTTTTAAAATCATAGATTTCCTTGCAGATGTAGCGAGAATTACGTCGCTAGAACTGACATGCAACTGAACTTGCTCCTGCCCAGGTAGCAGAGATGAAAGAGACGGCAGATGAAGGAAAAGCCAACAATTGGAGGGACACGGTGAGTTGGGCAGCATTTATAGAGGGAAATGATCAGTTGATGTCCTGGGTCGAGAACCTCTATTTGGATGGAGAGATTTGAAGTTGTTCTCCAAAGAACAGGGACCCAAGAGATTTTGGAAAACACCACCAACATTACAGCATTAATGTTTGAGATAAATATTACTTAGGCAGCTGCTCATTCCATGACAGGGACAAGAGAGGAAAGACTCTGTGACAGTGTGCCCTGAGGAGGAGAGTGCATGCTACTGGAAGCATTCCGTCCTCCCACACAAATAACTCTATGAAGAGTAGTGACCATTCACTCTTCATACAGTCACTTGTATTTGACGCACAATGGCTGCCATACATCAGAGCAGCTGCACAGTGCAGCCTGTGCATCAACTCCTGGATGTGACCTTCAGGAAGCCATTCCGAAAGCCAGTCACACACACCCGGGTTCACTTTAACCATATCCCCACCTTCACACCCGGGAACCACATTCCCCACCCCACAACAGAAAACACATTGTTCTCCCCACACCCTCCCAACATCAATGTTCACCTTTCGGGCAGATTGTGGATCTGACTCATTGAAGCAGAACCGGATGATGCGGAAATCCTTGCAATAAATGATCAGTTCAGTGGGTTTAAACTTCAGGTGTTGGTTGGGTCCCAGAACTTTCCTCTTCTTCTTTGCAGCATTCACTACTCAAAGGGAATCAGAACACATAATCAACAGTGACGAAATACAGTCCCTGGCGAATGACTGACACAGGAAGACTCACAAGTTAATAGCGAAATGCAGTCTGTTCTTTACTACACATGTACACAGACTCTAATCCCACCAGAGTGCTTCAGACTTTCAGAAAGGCACCAGCATTTCAGGTCAATGACCCTTTGAGGCAAAACTGGGAAACAAAGAAAGTTGGTTTTAAGTTGCAGAGGAGGCAAGGAATAGGATAAAGTGAGTATGAGAGAGATCAGAGTTTGCAATGGACTAGGACTCTGTGGCTCCCTGCACTGTTGCAATGGTCAACCTAAGCTTGAGGGACTTCCTCACCTTTGCTGGAGCACACTGCAGTTTTCCATACAATACTGAATTCAAGTCAGTTGTAGGGTAAAGTAACTGGTGGAAATGCTCATCATTCATGACCACCACCATTCACTTTGAGAGGCTGGTCTGATGTGATGATGTAATCAGGTAAAGGGTTTTTTAGCGTGTTTCGTGTTTCGTTTTTCGTTTTTTTTGGTGTTCAATAAATGAGTTACTACAGCTTTTTTGAAACTTTTTTTAAAAATGCCTCTGTTGTTTTATTTGTGAAAACTTACAATGGGTTGTTTCTTACAATCTGTGATGATTCCAGTTATTGAACATGTCGGCCAATGCAGTCACTTTGAAACTGCCGAAGTTTTGGGAGCAAAATGGTGTTGCTTGGTTCACCTGTGAGTCTGTTGGGGTCATATACTGTGTTCAGTGCTGCCGCTGTGGCCTCTTGTATATTGGTGAGACCTGACATAGATTGGGAGACTGCTTCGCCGAGCATCTACGCTCCATCTACCAGAACAAGCAGGATCTCACAGTGGCCACCCATTTTAATTCCATTTTCCATTCCGATATGTCCATCCATGGCCTCCTTCACTGTCAGGATAAGACAACACTGAGGTTGGAGGAACAACACCTTTTGGGTAGCCTCCAACCTGATGGCATGAACATCTATTTCTCAAACTTCCAGTAATACTTCCTCACCCTCCCACTTCACCATTTCCCATCCACATGTCCCTCTCTCATGTTATCTCCTTGCCCCCCTCCACTGCCTCTTCTGGTGCTCCTCTCCCTACCCCCTTTTCTCTTTCTTCCATGGCCTTCTGTCTCTTTCACCAATCAAATTCTCAGCTCTTTGCTTCATCCCCTCCCCCTCCAAGGTTCACCTATCACCTTCTCCCCTTCTTACCCCATCCCTGACATATTTAGTTGTTTGCCTGTTCTCCATCTCCCTCTGGTACTCCCCCCCCCCCTTTCTTTCTCCTGAGGCCTCCCGTCCCATGATCCTTTCCTTTCTCCAGCTCTGTATCACTTTCGCCAATCACCTTCCCAGCTCTTAACTTCATCCCACCCCCTCCGGTCTTCTCCTATCATTTCTCATTTCCCCCTCCCTCACTACTTTCAAATCTCTTACTATCTTTCCTTTCAGTTAGTCCTGACAAAGGGTCTCGGCCCGAAACGTCGACAGTGCTTCTCCTTATAGATGCTGCCTGGCCTGCTGTGTTCCACCAGCATTTTATGTGTGTTGTTTGAATTTCCAGCATCTGCAGATTTCCTTGTGTTTGCTTATCTACTGATGCCTATTATAAACCCACAGACTCTCACAGCTACCTGGACAATATCTCTTCCCACCCTATTACTTGTCAAAATGCTATCCCCTTCTCTCAATTCCTCCATCTCTGCTGCATCTGCTCTCAGGCTGAGGCTTTTCATTCCAGAATGAAGGAGGTGTCCTCCTTCTTCAAAGAAAGGGGCTTCCCTTCCTTCACCATTAACACTGCCCTCAACCACATCTCTTCCATTTTGGGCAGTTCTGCTCTTACCCCGTCCTCCAGCCATCCTACCAGGGATAGGGTTTCTCATCTTCACCTATCATCCCACCAGCCTCTGCATCCAGATGCAATCTCTGTACTTCCGCCACCTCCAACTGGACCTCACCACCAAGAACATCTTTCTCTCCCCCACTGCCCACTTTCAGCTTTCTGCAGGAATTGCTCCCTATGCAACTTGTATTCCATCCGGGTAGCCTCCAACCTGATGGCAATGAACATCAATTTCTCAAACTTCTGGTAACGGCCACTCCCACCCCTCCCTCACCATTCTCCATCCCCTTTTTCCTCTCTCACCTTATCTCCTTGTCTGCACTCTCTGGTGTTCCTCCCCCTTTTCTTTCTTCCATGGCCTTCTGTCCTCTCCTATCAGATTCCCCCTTCTCCAGCCCTGTATCTCTTTCACCAACCAACTTCCCACCTCTTTACTTCATCTTCCCCTCCTGGTTTCACCTATCACCTTGCGTTTCTCCCACCTCTCCTCCCACTTTCTACTCTGACTCCTCATCATTTTTTTCTCTCATCCTGCTGAAGGGTCTCAGCCTGAAATGTTGACTGTACTCTTTTCCATAGATGCTGCCTGGCCTGCTGAGTTCTCCAGCATTTTGTTTGTGTTGCTCGGATTTCCAGCATCTGCAGAATTTCTCTTGTTTATGCTCCACCTGTATAATGCGCTTAAAAGCAATACTCCTAATCAAATGCTTGACTGGTCAGAGAACATGACAAGGGCATTTGATGTCACTGAACAAGCTCTTTCTAACATGAACCTACTGGAGCACCCACTCCCCAACACTCCCACAGCCATTACTACTGATACTTCAATCTACGCTGTGGATGCTGTTCATGAACAGTTGTTTGGAGATGTCTGGCAGCTGCTTGACTTCTTCAGATAGCAGCTCTGTCCCCTGAAAGGAAGTACAGCATGTTTGACTGTCAGTATCCTCGTGTCTATTTGGCTGTCTGCCATTCTTGTTTTCGTCTAAAGGGTTGATAGTTAACTGCATTCACTGACTACAAACCCCTCATGCATGCAATGGCCAAAATATCAAACCATTGTTCAGCAAGACAGCAACACCACCTGGCCTACATATCTGAGTTCAGAACATATCAAAGGGAAAGATAATGCCATGGCTGATTGCCTTTCATGGCCAGCCATGAGGCCTTAGGGGTTGGGTAAGCCAGCATGGCAGCAACCAAGAGGTCCAGCTTACTGAACAGCAGTCATGAGCCTGCAGTTGGCGGACATTAAGTTTGCGGAAGCTGGGATTTCTCTTCTGTGTGATGTCTCAATTGGTTGCCCTTGTCCCATCGTGCCCCCAAACTGGAGATGTATTGTTTTTGACTCCATTCATAGCCTCTCAGATCCGGGCTGTAAGGTCTCACAGACACTGGTTGCACTAAAGTTTGTGTGGTACAGCCTTCGTAAGGACATGTGTGATTGGAATGCATTAACCATCATGTTCAGGCACCATTGGCAACATTTGAGGTCCCTGAAAAGTTTGACCATGTCAATGCGGGCCCCACTGATCCTCTCCACCCCCCCCCCCCCGCCCCACCACCACCTCCTCCCACGTTTCACGCAACTCCTTATCATGGTGGACCATACCACCATGTGGCCAGAGGTCATCTTCCCAGCATCAACAATGGCCATAAACATGTTTTGGCATTGACCTGTACCTCGGTTGCTCGGTTTGGCATCCCATCTGATATTTCCTCTGACGGTGGTCCGCTATTCACATCTAATTTCTGGGCTGCAGAGGCCGAGAACTTCGGTGTTAGATTAGATCACACCACAGCGTACCATTCGTAGTCCAATGGCCTATGCTCCTTAAAGGCTGCTCTGAGGGCTTCACTGACTGAAGAATGTTGGCATGATTGAAATGATTTTATTGAATTAAATTGAATTAACTTTTGTTTCTTACATCCTTCACATATGTGAGGAGTAAAAATCTTTATGTTATGTCTCCGTCTGAATGTACAATGTGCAAATTATAGTAATTTGTAATCAATAGTATGTACAGTAAGATATAAAACAGAGCTTAGAAATACAATTGTGTCAGTGTGAATTCATCAGTCTGAAGGCCTGGTGGAAGAAGCTGTCCCGGAGCCTATTAGTCCTGGCTCTAATGCTGTGGTACCATTTCCGGGATGGTAGCAGCTGGAAAAGTTTGTGGTTGGGGTGACTCGGGTCCCAATGATCCTTCAGGCCCTTTTTACGCACCTGTCACTGTAAGTGTCCTGAATAGTGGGAAGTTCACATCTACAGATGCACTGAGCTGACAACACAACTCTCTGTCCTGCGATTGAGGGAAGTACAGTTCCCATACCAGGCAGTGAAGCCCTCAGAGCAGCCAGTCAGGATGCTTTCAATTGTGCCCCTGCCTAAAGTCCTTAGGATTTGGGCCCCCACAGATCCTGAAGGGGGCTCAGATCATCGCCAAAAGAGTACCTGCAGTCGTCCATGGCTGATTTGGTATAGGGACATCCATTACAAGTGCCTGGTGATTTCATTCTGACTGCCTGGTCGGCTGCTGAACAGCTCCTGAGTAAATTCAATTCCTTTTCATCTCTTCGTACCACCCATCACCCATAGGTACATGGAGCTTAGAAAAATAGAGGGCTATGGGGAAGTCTAGTAATTTCTAAGGTAGGGACATGTTCGGCACAACTTTGTGGGCCAAAGGGCCTGTATTGTGCTGTAGGTTTTCTATGTTTTTTTTCCTAACCACCAGCTTTGAGTTGGGGTTGTACTTTAAGAGGCTGGTCTGACCATGATGATGTAATTACATAAAGAGTTTTTGGTGCACTTTGTGTTCAGTTTTATGGTGTTCAATAAATGAGTTGCTACAGCTTTTCTGAAACATGAAACACTTCTACTATCTTATTTACGAAAACCTACATAGTCACATTCTCTGTCAGTACTGGAACCGAACATCTCTTCAGAGAAAAAAATCTGTCCCTGTTGTCACAATACTCCTCTTCACTTATCTGGTCCCTCGTTATGCTTCTGTGCTTTGTTTTATGATCCCCTCTCAGTCTCTGCTTATCCGCTCTGGCTGCAAGGAATTTCTAGTTTATCCAAAGGCTGTAGCTGCCTCCAGGAACAAAGATCCCAGTAACTTTTCCCATCCTTGATGGACTGCAGTGCCTGAATCTGTCTCCAACTCATCCACACTGAGTTGAGGTTCTTTGAGCTGCAGTCACCTAACATGGATTGATTTCAGTGGCTTCCTGCAGATTCCATCCTGTGTATGTCACATGTCATACTTGATTTAATTGAAATTAATAATCATGTATATTAATTACGCACATGTCCAGTTATTAATCTAGTCTGAAGGGACCAGTTGTAGCTAAATATGTACTTGCAATGAATTTTAGTTTAAACTCCTTTCAGATACAACTTCAATCTCACCAGCTAGATCAGAGGACACAGAGCACCATAAGGGACAGGAGGGAGCAGGATCAGGAACAGATCCCTCCATCCATAATGGCTGTACTGAACACAATGCCCTTCTGCCTGCTCTCATCATTAGATCAGGTCATGAAAGAAAAAATATTTTTAATTACTGAGATTAATAGAGAATATAAACCACACCCATGCCCACACCTCACTTTGTAGGATCTGCTATTAGTGCACTCAGATGTACATTCCTAGTTTCTACAACTTCTGAGTCAGATAGCAGTAACTTCAGTAAAACAATTCTGACCTGTGTGTCCTAATACATCTAATATGTTCAGCTGACCACCAATGGATTTTCTGCCTTGGGTTACTGAAAAACTGGGTCTTGTGGGAGACAGACTGAAGATCCACAACTGAATGACTTACCTCACCACTAAAGCACACACCAGAGGACTTCATTCCACCGTGTTTCTCTACTACCCTCACAAATGGGCCATGATTAAAAGCACCAAAGCAATTTCTGCTCAATGTATAGGTTATTTATTATTGTCAGTGGCTGTCCAGGCAAAGCACAGGAGCAAATACTGTTCTCAGAGTACACTAAAACAGATCTTCTCATGCACTGAGCAAGTCTCCAATAGCTCATGGAAAGCTAAAGTGTAATCAATTTAGTTGCAATAAAATTCAATAATTAATGTAAACATTGGACTAAAGTTTGAAAGGGAAAGTCACATCAGGACCCACTATAAGGAACAATATGGTAAATATGGAGGAAGTTCTTTGATCAGAGCTAACTTGGGAATAATGGGGCAGCAGTATGAGAACCAGAGAGAGGGCTGAAGATGGGATGGATGGCTTACTGTACAAATGGATGCAGTGTGTAGTCAGACTGTGAAGATGGACATGCAGATGATAGGGCAAAACTGCAGACACTGGGATAGGTTGAAATGTAATCTGGAGACAAAATCAAAAACAGTGATAAATACAGGAATTATATTTGAATGCACGCAGTATACGGAATACGGTAGATGATAGTGTGCATTTAGGGATTGGCAGGTACGATGTAAGCATCACTGAGTCATGGCTGAAAGAAGATTAAAGCTGTGAGCTTAACATTCAAGGACACACATTGTATCAAAAGGACACACAGAGAGGCAGAGGAAATGGGATGGCTCTTTCAGTAAAAAATGAAATCAAATCTTTAGATGGAGGTGACATAGGATTGGAAGATGTAGAATGTTTGTGGGCAGACCTAAGAAATTACAAGGGTAAAAAGGCCCTGATGAGAGTTATAACCAGGTCTCTGAACAGTAGCCAGAATGTGGTATACCAATTACAATGAGAGATAGAAAAGGTATACAAAAACGACAAAGTTAGAAACTGAAAACCTACAGCACAATACAGACCTTTCAGCCCACAATGCTGTGCTGAACACGTACTGACTTTAGAAATTACCTGGGCTTACCCATTGCCCTTTATTTTTCTGAGTTCCATGTACCTATTCAAGAGTCTTTTCAAAGACCCTATTGTATCCTCCTCCACCACCTTCACCAGCAGCCCATTCCACGTACTCGCCACTCTCTATGTAAAAAACTTACCCCTGACATTTCCTCTGTACCTACTTCCAAGTACCTTAAAACTGTGCCCTCTCATGTTAGCCATTTCAGCCCTGGTAAAAAGCCTCTGACTATCCACATGATCAATGCCTCTGATCATCTTATACACCTCTATCAGGTCACTTCTCATCTTCCATCGCTCCAAGGAAAAAAGGCCAAGTTCACTCAACCTATTGTCATAAGGCATGCTCCCCAATCCAAGCAACATCCTTATAAATCTCCTCTGCACCCTTTCTATGGTTTCCACATCCTTCCTGTAGTGAGGCGACCAGAACTGAGCACAGTACTCCAAGTGGGGTCTGACCAGGGTCCTATATAGCTGTAACATTACCTCTCGGCTATTAAACCCAATCCCACAGTTAATGAAGGCACCATGTGCCTTCTTAACCCATCCCTCCACTTCTTCAAACACGAGGAAATCTACAGATGCTGAAAATGCAAACAACACACACAAAATGCTGGTGGAACACAGCAGGCCAGGCAGCATCTATAAGGAGAAGCACTGTCGATGTTTCGGGCCGAGACCATTCGTCAGGACTCACTGTCGAATCCTAACATGAGTCTCGACGAATGTGTCCTGACGGATGGTCTCGGCCCGAAACATCGACAGTGCTTCTCCTTATAGATGCTGCCTGGCCTCTACTTCTTCATCCAGGTCATTTATAAAAATCACGAAGGGAAGGAGTCCCAGAACAGATCCCTGAGGCACACCACTGGTCACCGACCTTCATGCAGAATATGACCTGTCTACAACCACTCTTTGCCTTCTGTGTGCAAGCCAATTCTGGATCCGCAAAGCTAAGTCCCCTTGGATCCCAAGTTCTGATCTTCTTACTTTCTCAGTAAGCCTTGCATGGGGTACCTTATTAAATGTCTTGCTGTAAATACATTACATCTACTGCTCTACCTTCATTAACGTGTTTAGTCACATCCTCAAAAAATTCAATCAGGATCGTAAGGCATGATCTGCCTTTCACAAAGCCATGCTGAATATTCCTAATCATATTATGCCTCTCCAAATGTTCATAAATCCTCCCTCTCGAGATCTTTTCCATCAACTTACCAACCATTGAAGTAAAACTCACTGGTCTATAATTTCCTGGGTTATCTGTACTCCCTTTCTTGAATAAGGGAACAACATCTGCAACCCTCCAATCCTCCAGAAACTCTCCCGTCCCCATTGATGATGTAAAGATCATTGCCAGAGGTTCAGCAATCTCCTCCCTCGCCTCCCACAGTAGCCTGGGTTACATCTTGTCCAGTCCCAGAGACTTATCCAACTTGATGCTTTCCAAAAGCTCCAGCACAACCTTTTTCTTAATGTCTACATGCTCAAGCTTTTCAGTCCGCTGTAAGTCATCCCTACAATTGCCAAGGTCCTTTCCGTTGTGAATACTGAAGCTAAGTATTCACTACGGAAAAGTTACTAAAGTCATAGGGGATTTCAAGCTGCAGGTAGATCCGGACAATTTCAAGAGAGGAAATTTGTAGATGCTTTTTTGGAGCAGCTTGTGGTTGAGCTTACTAGCAGAGCTGCAGCTCTGAATTAGGTGTTATGCAATGATTTGGGAGCTTCAGCTAAAGAAACCCTTCCGAGATGATGATCATATGATAGAATTCGCCCTACAAATTTCAGAGGGAGAAAATAAAGTCAGGTGTGTCAGTATTACAGCGGAGTAAAGGGAATTACAGAGGCATGGAAGAAGAGCAAGGTTGATTGAAAGGATACACTAGCAGGGGTCAAGAAGTATTCCAAAGGGATAATGAGGCAACAGTGGCTGACAAGGGAAGCCATGGCCAACGTAGGAAAATAGAAACATAGAAAGCATAAATGCAAAAGGCAAGACAAATAATAGAGCAAAATTAGTGGCAAGTTAGATGATTGGGAAGCTTTTAAAAATCAACAGAAGGCAACTAAAAAAGCCAGGAGGGAAAAGATGAAATATGAAGGAAAACTAGGCAATAATATCAAAGAAGGTACCAGAAGGTTTTCAGATACAGTATATATAAATTATAGAATAGCTAATAGAGTAAAAGAGAGGTGAGTGTGGATATCAGACCACTAGAAAAAGACATCAGAGAGGTAGTAATGGGGGACAATCAAATAGACAGATGAACTTAATGAATATTTTGTGACACTCTTCACTGTGGTAGATATTAGCAGTATGCCAGAAGAGGAGAAGGTACTTAAAGGTCTGAAAGTAGATAAGTCATCTGAACCAGATGGACTGCACTTCAGGGTTCTGAAAGAGGTGTCTGAAGAGATTGTGGAGCATTAGCAATTTTCTTTCAAAACTCTTCTGGAAGAGTTCCAGAAGACTAGAAAATTGCAAATGTCACCCCACTCTTCAAGAAGGGAGGGAGGCAGAAGAAAGGAAATTATAGGCCAGTTTGCATGACTTCAGTAGTTGGGAAGATGTTGGAGTCCATTATTAAGGATGAAGTTTCACAGTACTTGGAGGCATGTGATTAAAAAAACCAATGTCAGCATGGCTGTCTTGCCTGCCAAATCTGTAGGGATTCTTTTAAGAAAATAACAGACAGCATAGACAAGTTAACAAGTAAATATGGTATTACAGGAAAGATATTAGTATGAGTAGAAAACTGGCTGACTGGCAGGAGGCAAAGAATGGGAATAAAGGGTAACTGCTGATGGTACGTGGTGTTCTGCAAGCATTGGTTTTAGGCCACTTCTTTTCAAATTATATTTGCAGGTGATTTGAAGATAGGTGGAGGGATGGCTAGTGTTGAGGAAGCAGGGAGGCTGCAGAAGAACTTGATCAGATGGGGAGAATAAGCAAATAAATGGCAGTTGGAATATAGTGCGGGGAAGTGTATGGTTATGCACTTTGGTGGCAGGAATAAAAGCACAGACAGTACAAAGGAAGATAATACAAAAACCAGGGGTGCAAAGGGATTGGGAATCCTTGTACAGGATTCCCAGTTTAACTTCAAAGTTCAGTCAGTGCTAAGGAGGAAAATAAAATGTTAGCATTCATTTTCAAAGGACTAGAATATCAAAGCAAGGATGTAATACTGAGGCTTTATAAGGCATTGGTCAGACCCACTGGAACACCAACAACAGATCTTGTATCTCTCATTGAGTGACACCCCAGCCACTAACACCAGCAACAGATATGGTAACTATCACAAGGTGTCTCCCTGGCCTGCAACGCCAGCAACATATTCTGTAACTGTCATAAAATGATTCTCCAGCCAGTAACACCAGCAAGAGATTCTGCAACTGTCATAAAGTGATTCTCTGGCTTGTAACACAGGCATCAGTTCATGTCATAAAGTGACCTCTTCATCTGTAACATCATCCACCGGCAGATCCTGTAACTGCTGCAAAATGACCCCATGGCTTTTAATAACAACAGATCCTGTAACTGTCATAAAGTGACTTTCCCACCTGTAACACCAGCAACAGATATGGTAACTGTCATCAAGTGATTTTCTCCATACCAGGAACAGATTCTTCAACTTTCATAAAGTGACTCCGAGCTGTAACACCAGCACAGCTTCTGTAAATGTCATAAAGTGACTCCCCGGCTTGTAACATCAACAACAGATCCTATAACTGCCATAAAGTGACTACCCGGCTTGTAACACAGGCAACAGTTCATGTATTTGTCATAAAGTGACCTCTCCAACTGTAACACCATTGGCAGATCCTGTAACTGCTGCAGAATGACCCCACAACTTGTTACAGCAGCAACTGATCCTGTAACTGACACAAAGTGAATCCCCAGCCTGAAACATCGGCAACAGATCCTGTAACTGTCAAAAAGTGATTCTCCGGCCTGTAACACCAGCAACAGATATAATAACTGTCATAAAGTGACTCCCTGGCTTGTAGCAGTGGAAACAGGTCCTCTAACTGTGACAAAGTATCATCCCCGCCTGTAATACCAGAAACAAATCCTGTAACTGTCACAGAGTAACTCTTCAGTCTGTAACACCAGCAACAGACCCCGTAACTGTCATAAAGGTAAAACCTTTACCTTGCGCACAGAATAGCATTTCCTTAAGGTTGTTATAGCCGAGGGTGGTAATGGGGGCAAGCTCCCACTACCTATTAAATGCCTCTGACAACCAAGCCCAGTTCCAGGTCTTCATGTGTGGTTTAGCTACTAAGCCTGGCAGAAATGTTTCTACTGACAGGAGAAGGGGCAAAGGAGGATTACTGGCGCCTTAAAGCCAGCCGCTTTGTACAGATGGGGCTCATCAGCTGTGTTCGGCAATTAACTTAGGAGAAGGAAAATCTCAAATCTTCACTCCCTTGCAGCTATACCCACTCAAGGGGAAGACTTTCAGGAACAAACCCTGAAGGAAAATTCCGGAGCCATAGTCCCACACTGAGTTCAATATCATACTGCTCAGGCTTGTGTATCACTTGAACAGGTAGGACACAACACGTGGACAACTCTGATCGACAGAGGCCTCAAATAACTGCACTGTCTGCATAGAGAGCAAAGTTTGATGAAGTTTTTCATACAAAGATGATGAGAACAAAGAACCCACAACAGTGGCAGAGTCTAAATCCATTACAGAAACTCCTACAGTCAATAGCTGCAGTAACGAGGCCCTTAACAAATTCTCAAGCCAGCAACCAGTCACACAGATCTACAGCTGAGTATTAACCTCCGGTTCATCTATTCATTTACTATTTTCCAGCACTGTCAAGGGCAGGATGATGGTCTTTGAGCCATGATAAACAAATAAAGCTACCATACCTGCCACAACCTGTTCCACACAGGTAAGGGAAATGTCATGCTCCTCCAGCAGCAGGTTTCTGTACTGAAGTTTCTGTAGTTCAACAGTTAAAAGCTAGAATTAAAATGTAATCTTTCACATTTGAATGAGGGTCATTAAGAACTGCAACAGTTTTATTTGGCATTGTGGTTCAACATAACAATGAAAACATCAAGCAATACGGATTGAGAATGTATGCATACAAACAAGTAAAAAAAGATGGGGTAAACAGCTCCACTTCTTGTGCCTGTTCCTGAATTCATTATGTTAGTTCTCATCTCATTGGTAAAAGTCATCTTCAGTAACTCCCTTCCTTATACAGGCACAAGGGGCAGAATCCTGAGAGCTGGATGGTTCATGCCCTATTCAACCAACACTTCAATCCAACCCTTCCTTCTCACATCGCCCTCTATTCATAGCCAATCTAACCCTGCCTCTCACATAGCCCTCTATTTTTCCTTGCTAGATCACACAACTCTTCTGCTTTCTCTTTCCGTATCAAAGACAACACTTCACTACTATCAGTGTATTCCAGCTACTCACCACTGTCTGGGTGAAAAATACCCTCTAAATCTCTTACCTCGAACTACAGCCTCTTGCTTCATTCAGCTCTGATATGCAGAAACCTTTCCTGCAGTTTGCTCTATCTATCATTATGTTGTCTGATGTTGGCAGTCATGGTCCCATAAACATGATTGTCCTTGACGAAGTTTTCTATAGAAGGGGTTTTGACATAGTCTTTTTCTGGGCAGTGTCTTTACAAGATGGGTGACCCTGGCTGTTATCAAGACTCTTCAGAGATTGTCTGCCTGGTGTCTGTGCTGCATTACTGCAACTTGTAATGTGTACCAACTGCTCATACAACTATCCACCATCTGCTCCCATGGCTTCAAGTGACCCTGATCAGGGGGAAGGTAGGTGTGGCTAAGCACGTGCTGCACCTTGCCCAAGGGTGACCTGCAGGCTAGTGGAGAGAAGAATCGCCTTTGGTAAAGACATATCTCCTCCCCAGCACCCAGACTCTATCTATATCTCTCATAATTTTTCATACCTCTATCCTTCCTCCACCTCAGAGAGAAAGACTCAGCTCCTCCACCATCTCCTCATAACTAGTCCTGGTGAATCTCCTCTGCGGTGCAATCAATGGTGACCAGAACTGCACACAGTACTTCAGCTGAGGTCTGAACAAGATATTATAAAGTTGAAGCATAACCTCTCCACTTCTGAATTTGATCCCCAACCAATGAAGGCCAGAATTCCAGGGTGTCTTCTTAATTATGTTGTCGACCTGTGCTGCCACCTTCAAGGATCTAGTTGCATTCCGAAATCCCTCTGTCCCTCAATACTTCTGAAGACCTGACCACTCATGGTGTACGTCCTTGCCTCATTGGTACTCCAAAAACTGCATCACCTCACATCTATCTGGATTACACTCTACCTGGCATTCCTCAGCCCATTTCACCAACATAGTGATATCTGTCTGCAGCTATGACTACCTTCCAGACTATCAACAACTCCACCACCAATCTTTATGTCATCCATGAACGTACTGATCATGACTCCCACGTCCAAGTCATTCAGTGATATTACAAATGATGGTCCCAGAATCGATCCTGAGAACCCACATCTTTACTCTCTGCCTCCTATTCCTTCGCTTTACTGATTCCAAGAATGCAATGCCTGCTGCATACTATACTGAGGTCTCTGCCAAATAAGGGACCTGGTCTAGTACCTGCATCTCCTCATTTCTGCACAAACTCCAAAATGAACTGGTACCCTGGTGTCCTGGTTCTCTGATGTCTGCTAATTGACCTTCTTTCATCAAGCATCACAACTTCAGGTGAACACTTTGTTCCCTTCATCCAGGAAGCTACATCGAGAGGCCTTCCTGTTCACCCACACTATACTAATGAAGCTAATCTCCCATCAGATCTTCAACATAATCATCTAGAAAGCCATAACCCCCAATGAATTCATCCGCCACACCTTTACTGCCAATTGATTTAATGATTAGAGATGATATTTATTTGTCACATGTACATCAAAATATTGAAACATAAAGTCAAATGTGTCATTTGGATCAATGAGCAACAGTGCGAGGATGTTCTGATGACATGTTTTTAGTGCCAATATACCATCCCCACAATTTGCTAATCCTAACCCATAGTCTTTGGAAATAAGGAAGAACCAGAGAACCTGGAAAAAACCTACATGGTCAAGGGGAGTACGTACAAATCTGTGGTGACAATTGAACTCTGATCACTGGTACTATCAATCATTTGCTAGCCACTACACTACCACGTAGCCCATAAGGCCATGCTGTGCCTTACCTTACTCAACCTATACAGTCGGCCCTCCTTATCCGCGAGGGATTGGTTCCGGGACCCTTCGCGAATACCAAAATTCGCGGATGCTCAAGTCCCTTATTCCACCTGTCTCAATGCGGTGGATCTTAGGACCCAGCGGAACCCCAGACCTTATTTAACCTGTCTCAGTGCAGTGGACATTAGGACCCGGTGCCAGAGCTCTGAATGCGCAGTATTTCTGTTCACGAAAATAATTACAATCACGATTGAAAATAAAGTGGAAATAATAAAGTGATCGGAAAGAGGTGAAACGCCATCAATCATTGGAAAAGCATTAGGCTACGTCGGTCAACGATCGGAACAATTTTAAAGGATAAAGTATGAAAGGCCCTGCCCCGATGAAGGCTACAATTATTACTAAGCAACGCGGTTTTTTAATTATTGGGTTTTGGGGTTTTGAGTTTTTGATCCTCCACATCAACCCGCCACGGATGGAGAGCGCACTCGAAAGCAGTCTGTCACTGGCTCACACTCGGGAAAGGTTCCCAAGCCCAGCGCTGAAACATACGTTCTTAAGTGTTTTATATGCATAGAAAGCTAAAATATATACTATATACAAGACAACCTTTTGACTAACTGACGCTTAATAATATCGGATGTACCTGTTCCAACTTACTTAGTAAGAGAACTTCCGATTTTTTTCGATCCCGATCCACAATAACCCATGCACATCCTCCCATATACTTTAAATCATCTCTAGATTACTTATAATACCTAATACAATGTAAATGCAATTTAAAATAGTTGTTATACTGCATTGTTTAGGGAATAATGACAAGAAAAAAAAGTCTGTACATGCTCGAACAACACTTCTGGGTTTTTGCAATTCGCGGTTGGTTGAATTCACGGATGCGGAATTCGCAGATAAGGAGAGCCGACTGTATATAGATTAAAGTCCTGCATTATCCTAGCTATGGGTGCCTTGCATTTCATTCTCCATGTTACTACACGTTTAGGAGCCCAAAGATACCTCCAACCAAAGGTTTATTCCTTTTTGTATTTCTTCGCTCCATCCAAGCTGATTGCATCATTTAGGTCTTTGACACAAAGTCCTTCCTCTCCACTGCCTTGGCCCATCCTATATTATCAGACTTCACCAAAATTAAACCTCCTGGAATTTTTCACTTGGAAGTTTTTTCACTTTGTAACCACATCTTATTACCCATTGAGTTAAATTCTGCTATTAATTCAACTATCTTGCTGTCTTTTAGCAAATCTGTACTTTCCATCAGTAAATGAAAAAAATTATGCAATCAAAAGGTACAAATGCAGTGTGAGAAAATGGCAAAAACCCTTGTAATTGTTCGACTAAATGTAGGTAGAGTTTGAGGATACTTCCCAAATTGCTAAAATTATCAGATTAGCTCGTCAGATTTCACTACAATCTTTGTACCCATCTGCTTTTTAACTAATAATCTGAATCAAGCAAGCATGGAACGTAATTTGTTAACACTGTGTTCACATGAAGTGTTTCCTAACAACCATGAGGAAATCAGTTTCCTAGCCTCACTCAGTTGGCCAGAAATGGCTACATGGAAAACAAAGAAAACTGACAACTAGAAACTTTTTGCATGCATCCTTAATATTAATTTCATAACCTTCCTGTCAGGGAAGGAAAATATCGCTCTCAGGTTGGCAGACTGTGGCAGTGGGTGGTAAGGATTGATGGGCATCAGATATTCACACCAGCAAATGTCACATTTCCAAATATGCTAGTTAAGTTCAAGTCTGTCCCAAGCCTTATAGGCTCATCAGGCCAGTGCTTATGCCGGTTTCCGTGGTGTGAAGCGACTGAGAGTATGAGACTTCCCCCCACCCCCAGATAGGACGCCAGCATTTTGCCAGTACCCATTTTCAGCTGGGTGGACTGGAACAATATGTGGTTAAGTGCTTTGCTCAAGGATACAACATGCTGCCTCAGCTGGGGCTCAAACTCATGACCTTCAGATTGCTAGTCCAACGCCTTAACCACTTGGCCATGCACCACACTTGCAAATATGCTGAAGACACAAAACTAAGCAGAATTATGAGTAAGGAGAGGATGTAGCTATGCTTCAAGGGGCAAGTGAGTGGTGAGAACACAGTAGGCAGAATATAATGTGGAAAATGGCGAGGTCATCCAAATGTGCAGAGTACTCTGAACTAGTGACGAAGGTTCTTGTTCTGCTGGTGAGACTGCTTTCCTTGTACACACACCATGGAGAGCTAACATCAAATTGGAGCAAGCAGTGAAGGAGAATGGTTACTCATCTTTGTACTTGACTATAGTAGTAAAGATTTCTTACTGGAGTAAAAGAAAAGTAAGAGGACCTAACTTAAACACAAAATCCTGAGGATCACGACAAGGTCCGTGTGAAGAGGATATTTATTCTAGTCAGAAAATCTAAAACTATGGCCAGTGTTTAAAAATAATTGGTCACTCATTAAAAAAAAAGATGAGGTTCAGTCACTGAGGTCATCCAAAACTGATTATTACTGGTTTCTAGATATTAGGGATATTCAGATAGGCAAGAAAACACAGCTTGAGATCAGCCCCAATCTTAATAAATAATGGAACTGCTCAAGAGGCCAAATGGCCAACTCCTGCTTCTAATTAATAAACTCCTTTAAAACAAAAGCAGTGATCAGGAGCAACCTAAAGGATGCAGTCAGTATTTCCTCTGCCCCCTCACCATCTTCCAGGATAGAGCCATAAAATGTGTAGCCCCATAATGAATTTATAACACCACGTTATTACTGTCTAATGCACTGTGCTTCACTTGGGTAACATTCGTCTCTTTATTCACATGCTGTGCATTACATGGTATAACCGTCCTTGTAAAAGATTCTCATTTCAGGCCATCCATTGTGCCTCTCTTTCCTGCTCCAAAATTCCCCTGGACTTCACATCTTCATCTCTGGCACTTCTTCCTACCAATCCTTCAAACCTGTCTTTTGTTCTAATTTAGGACCATTTCTTTGATGGCCCAACCTCTCCACTAAGAACACTGATGATTGGCCAGCTCCAGCAATGATGCAACAAAAGCAATGGTGAGCTGGAATAAGGCAGCCTAAAAATTAGGAAATCAAGTCACCAACCCCAGGTCAGTTCTTCAAGTTGGCCTACACCCATTCTTTATTTCCACAACTCTTAAAATGTTTCCTTTTCAATGGTTAATTTGCTTAAAGCCTTTCTGACTTATCCCATAAGACTCAATCCAAGTCACCACACACATTGCAAAATAATTTTCAACCTTGCATTGGTTCTGTTATCAATCCCCTTATTCTGTGTGCTGGTTACTTATTTATCCTTCTGACAGCAGTTCCAGCCCAGGTTTTAAGAAATACCAATTCCCGTCTGATTAAAACATTCCAGTGAAATGCTGAAGGCTTACAAACCTGAAAATGTGCTACATCCTTTGTGATAAAAGAGATCTTGAAGTTGGTACAGAGTAGGGTTCCATAGAGGTCGTGAGCACTTGTGTCTGTAGCAATGCATTTTCTGACATTGCTGGTCTCGCTCACCACAAGTTCCCCTGAAATAAACCAGACGTACATCAGAGTTACCTCACTGTCCAGTTTAATGGCTGCCACAAGCTGTTCTCCAGGAAAGGCAACATTTTAGAACCTACTATTCCAACTGACCCCAGAGTGAGCTTCATCAGATTGGTGGACAAATAGCACGAGGAAAGGAAGGACTTCGCAAGTCATCTTCTCAGAATTTATTTATTTTTGCACATTGATTGTTTATCAGTTTTTGTCCGTGTGTAGTTTTTCATTGATTCTATTGCATTTCTTTATTTTCCTGTAAATGGTGTATAGTGATATATACAATATGTTTTTTGATAATAAATTTATTTTGAGCATTGTAAGAAGGTGATTAAGAAAGTGACGTCCTTCAGATACTTATTATTCTGTTAATTTAGACAACTGTAAATTAAAAGAATAAATTTTAGTTTCTGAAGACATTGACCTACTGCATGGCTAGCCAGGGCAGTGGACAGGTGGGGAAAGAGTAGGATGATCCCACTCTCATTATTGACTGGCACCTGACATAGCAATTATCACTCAGGGCTGTTTATTATGTGCCAGAGTCCAGACAAACTCCCCTTCACTGGTCCATCTGTCATCCTACAATTCATCAGCAGATACAAACATTTGTACGTATCTCAACAGCATTTGTGCAACTTACTTCTGAACTAATTTTTTTTTCAGGAAAGAAATTCTGTGTGAACCAAACAAATGCTGACAACATGCCCACAGTCAAGAACAATTATGTACAGACTGGGCCATGAAAATAGACAAAGAAAAGTCTGTGTTAAGTAGAGGGTGGGGGGCAGGTGAGGGTGAGAGATTCTGTGGATTCTGGAAATCCAGAGTAACCTATGACAATTAAAGAGGTGGAAGTACTGGCGCTTTTAAGAAATTTAAAAGTGGATAAATCTCCGGGTCCTGACAGAATATTCCCCAGGACCTTGAGGGAAGTTTGTGTAGAGATAGCAGGAGCTCTGACGGAGATCTTTCAGATGTCATTAGAAACGGGGATTATGCTGGAGGATTGGCGTATTGCTCATGTGGTTCCATTGTTTAAAAAGGGTTCTAGAAGTAAGCCTAGCAATTATAGACCTCTCAGTTTGACATCAGTGCTGGGTAAGTTAATGGAAAGTATTCTTAGAGATAGTATTTATAATTATCTGGAGAGACAGGATCTGATTAGGAGTAGCCAGCATGGATTTGTGCGTGGAAGGTCATGTTTGACAAACCTTATTGAATTTTTTTAAGAAGTTACGAGGAATTTTGACGAGGGTAAGGCAGTGGATGTAGTCTATATGGACTTCAGCAAGGCCTTTGACAAAGTTCCACATGGAAGGTTAATTAAGAAGGTTCAGTCATTAGGTATTAATGCTAGAGTAATAAAATGGATTCAACAGTGGCTAGATGGGAGATGCCAGAGAGTAGTGGTGGATAATTGTTTATCGGGATGGAGGCCGGTGACTTGCGGGGTGCCTCAGGGATCTGTTTTGGGCCCAATGTTGTTTGTAATATACATAAATGATCTGGATGATGGGGTGGTAAATTGGATTAGTAAGTATGCCGATGAAACTAAGGTAGGAGGTGTTGTGGATAATGAGGTGAGTTTTCAAAGCTTGCAGGGAGATTTATGCCAGTTAGAAAAATGGGCTGTACATTGGCAGATAGAGTTTAATGCTGAGAAGTGTGAGGTTCTACATTTTGGCAGGAATAATCCAAATAGAACATACAGGGTAAATGGTAGGGCATTGAGGAATGCAGTGGAACTGAGAGATCTAGGAATAATAGTGCATAGTTCCCTGAAGGTGGAGTCTCATGTAGATAGGGTGGTGAAGAAGGCTTTTGGTATGCTGGCCTTTATAAATTGAGAATAGGAGTTGGGATGTAATGTTAAAATTATACAAGGCATTGGTAAGGCCAAATTTGGAATATTGTGTACAGTTCTGGTCACCGAATTATAGGAAAGATATCAATAAATTAGAGAGAGTGCAGAGATGATTTACCGGGATGTTACCTGGGTTTCAGCACTTAAGTTACAGATAAAGGTTGAACAAGTTAGGTCTCTATTCATTGGAGCGTAGAAGGTTGAGGGGGTATTTGATCGAGGTATTTAAAATTTTGAGAGGGATAGATAGAGTTGACGTGAATAGGCTGTTTCCATTGAGAGTAGGGGAGATTCAAACGAGAGGACATGATTTGAGAGTTGGGGGCAAAAGTTTAAGGGAAACACAAGGGGGTATTTCTTTACTCAGAGAGTAATAGCTGTGTGGAATGAGCTTCCTGTAGAAGTAGTAGAGGCCAGTTCAGTTGTGTCATTTAAGGTAAAATTGGATAGGTATATGGACAGGAAAGGAGTGGAGGGTTATGGGCTGAGTGCGGGTAGGTGGGACTAGGTGAGATTAAGAGTTCGGCACGGACTAGGAGGGCCGAGATGGCCTGTTTCCGTGCTGTGATTGTTATATGTTATATGTTAACACATAAGAAGTGCTGGAGGAACTCAGTAGGTCAGCCATATCTATGGAAAAGGAAGTCGAGACCTTTCATCAGGATTCTGGCTATAAAGGTGAATGTTTCTTTTGAAACACTTTTATCTATTTTGGCCTCAAACATCATTTAGCAAGTGTGACTGTAACTAAATAATGCGGTAGTTAGTAGATAACACCTATGAATCTGTCCCCTCCTTATGGCTCAGTAGGTGGTAGATTTGGGACTTGCCATCAACTACAATGTCGACATCTCCTCAACACCCACCCCAAAAAAACCCTCCCCACCTTCACCGAACATCTCTCCACCCCTCTGAGCAACCACTCCTCACCACCTAAAACTACTACTCCCTACCCTCACCAAACACCTTCACACCCTCCTGAACAACAACTCCCCCTCTCCCCCCTCCCCCTTCGCTTGCTCTCCCACCCTACTGCCTTCTCTTTATAGAACCTTGTTATAGAAAGGGTGTGGATGTTTCAGAGAGGCTGCAGAGAAGATTTCCCAGGACATGCTGACTGGATTAGAGAGCATGTCCTATGAGTAAAGGTTGATTGAGCTAGGGTTCTCTTTGGAGAGAACCAGGATGAGAGATGACGTGATAGAGGTGTATAACATTGTGGTTAACATAGATTGTTGACAACCAGCACCTTTGCCTAGGTGGCAATGGCCAATACCAGAGGATATCTGTTTAAGGTGAGTGGAAGAAAGTTTAGGGGAGATGTTGGAGGTAGGTAGTGGTCCAGGCTGATACAAGTCAATTTCAACTATACATGAATACACCAAATGAAACAGCATCCCCCTGGGGCCAAGATGTAAACGTGCACAGCACATTCAAAATAGCAAACAAAAAAACCATAGTCTTGGAAAAAAAAAACACATATACAGCCCAAATTATTGAGCAGAATGTCCTGCAATTTGATGGTGCAGCTCCTGGCAGTGCACATATGCATGCAATCCAGCTTGTCATTCCACCAATCAAACATTGGAAGGCAGCACCAACGGGAGAGGCCAGCCTCCAAACGAACGCAGATGCCACACCACCCTGCTCCGGTGTCTCCTCTCCTGGAGCAGCATCCCCATTGTCTGTCACATCATCAAACAAGGGAAATAGGCCAGCAGCATCTTACATGATCAATGTCTAACAGGATCTTGTGATCACAACAGAAACATCCAAGACAATCATCCACAGTTACACTGCATGCCTCCTTCGTGCACCAGCTCCAATGCTTGTGATGTCTTCCTGTAGCAGGTAGCAACATGGTCTGCACCCAGTCCAGCTCCTCCAGCAGTTCACTAATGGAGTAGACCTCCAGTACCCGAAGTATAAAGAGTCCAGCATTGTTTTGCGATTTTAAAAAAGACATATAACAAAGAAAAAGGCAATTTTGGTTGGCCTCTGAAAGGTTACAGCCTCCACCCGTGTCGCTATCATACAATAGGGACTTTTAAGAGACTCAGGTACATGGATGGATAGAGGGCTATGAGCTGAGTATGGGGAAAGGGTTAGATTAATCGTGGAGCAGGTTTATACAGGTGGACCACTAAGACAACTGCACTGCTCTAAAGAGCGCTACGTCTTGGCCATGAGTCAACTTACAGCTGGGGAAGTGATGACCCTCCCTCCTGTTGGACTGTTAGTGGTAACCAATTTTTGTTATTCTTTCCACTTCTAATATTTCTATCTGTGCACTTGTAATGCTACTGTGGCACTGTGTTCCTTTGGGATCAATAAAGCATCTATCTATCTTTTCTGTGTTCTAATACTTTACCCTACCAATGTTGAGTTTCACCCACTGAGTTCCTCCAGCAGACTGTTAACTGCACCAAACTTTATATAGTTTTAAACACTATATTCTTTAGGTGCTGGAAATTATAGAGCTACATACGCTGCCAGAACTCAGCAGGTCGAGCAGATTCTATAGAGGGGACGAAACAGTCAAAGTTTCAGTCTGAGGCTCCTCATCAGTACTGGAAAGGAAAGTGGAAGATGTCAGAACAAGGAAGGAGGGGAAGGAATAAAAGCTGGTAGGTGATAAGTGAGACCAGGTGAGGGGGAAAGCGGGTGGGCAGAGGAGGCAAAATGAGAAGCTGGAAGATGATAGTCAGAAGTAAAAGTTAAAAGAAGAAGGAATCTGATAGGAGAGGACAGTGGACAATGGGAGAAAAGGAGGAGGAGTGACACCAGACAGAGGTGATGGACAGGTGTGAAGGGGTAAGCGGGGAGCCAAAATGGAAAAAGAGAAAAGGGGTAGGGTGGAGAATTTGGCAGAAGTTAGTGAAATCAAAGTTCATGCTGTCGAGATAGGTTACCCAGATGGAATATGAGGTGTTGCTCCTCCAACCTGAAAGTAGCCTCATTTTCTCAGTAGAGGAGGCCATGGACCAGAATGTGGGATGGTAATGAGATGTAGAATTAAAATGGGTGGCCATCGGGAAATGCTGCCTTTTCTGTAGTACAGTGTTTGATGAAGCGGTTCCCCAATCTACACTGAATCTCACCGATGTAGAGGAGGCTGCGCTGCAAACACCCAATGCAATAAATGACCCCAACAGACTTACAGGTGAAATGTGACTTCAGCTGAATGGTGATGAGGGAGGGAGAGGAGGGGCAGGTACAGCATTTGTCCTGCTTGCAGGGATATGTGCCTGGAGAGACAACAGTGAGGTAGGACAATTGGACAAAGGACTCACATAGAGAGTGATCCTTATGAAAAGTGGAGTTGAGGGCAGCGAAGAAATGTGGGGCTTGTGGTAGGATCCCATTGAAATTCCAGAGAATAATGTACCTGATGCAAAAGGCTTGTGGGGTGGTAAGTAAGGACAAGGAAACCCTTCGCTGTATTGGCGGCAGGAAGATGGGGTGAGGGCAGATGTCCAGGAAATGGAGGAGATGTGGGTGTGGGCAGCATCAATGACAGAAGAGGAACAGTAGAAGAAGGGCATCTCAGATGTTCTGGAATGGAAGGCCTCATCTTGTGAACAGATGCAGTGGAGACTGAGGAACTGAGAAAAGGAAAAGCATTTTTTAAGTGTGAGGTACAAGTAACCTGTCCTTGGACTGGAATTGAAGGCATTGTTTGCTTCTATGGTGCGTAAGAGGCTGCCTCATTCCACTGAACGCACAATTAGCGTTCCTGACATTTACACATAAGAAGTTTGCTAAAGTGTTCAACGAGGAGGAGAGAATGTTTAGATGCACAAATTCTTTGCAGAGACAGGTGAATTTATAATCATCTAATACGTTAAGTAGAAGCAGTTGAGGGCTCAGTAAATTTCAGTGTAGAGTGTCGTGTTATTGCTGCTAATTGAACCTGCCAGGGACAGGGATGTACTGCTCTGCAAGGCTTTTTCTTGAAACTAGACGCTGTGCAGCAAAGTGGCAGCCTATGTGGGAGTGCTTTTAATCCTGCAAATTTTAGCATCTCCCTAGGTTTCTGCTTATTCAGCAGATGACTGTTGAACCATTGCACAGGCAGCTGCCAGCATTCGAGACTTCTGATCCAGGCCTCTTGTTCTGAGCAGGTTTTAACACAACTGTTAACTTCAACAAATATTAGAGGTAGGTTGTGGTTAATATGCAACTGATATAACTTGCAAAACCCATTAAAGCTCTCAAGCTTTATGGAGTCTCATGGGACGACTCAGGACATAGGTACGGGGGGGTGGGGCAGGTGTTGAGTGGTGCAATGATGGGGGAACGTGGGGGAGGATCAGAATATGTACTTGTAACAATACTGCTGCTCTCAGCTTGCTATATCATGCCATGTGGGGTCAACACAGCCAACACACTGCTGAGGCAGAACTGGGCAGCTGTGTGGCAGCAACTAGGTGACCTGATTTGCCACACGGTGGGAGAGTTTTGTGGGAGTAACTGGGTGACCTGATTTGCCACACGGTGGGAGAGTTTTGTGGGAGTAACTGGGTGACCTGACTTTCAAGATGGTGAGGAGTGACCGGGTGACCTGATTTGCCAGATGGTGGGAAATGACTGGGTGACCTGATTTGCCAGACGGTGGGAAGTTGTGAGGTAGTGACTGGGTGACCGGATTTGCTAGATAGTGAGGACTGACTGGGAGACCTGATTTGACAGACAGTGGGGAGTGAACGGGAGATCTGATTTGCCAGACGGTGGGGAGTTGTGTAGTAGTGACTGGGTGACCTGATTTGCCAGACGGTGGGAAGTTGTGAGGTAGTGACCGGGTGACCGGATTTGCTAGATAGTGAGCAATTGTGTGGTAGTGACCGGGTGACCTGATTTGCCAGATGGTGAGGACTGACTGGGAGACCTGATTTGACAGACAGTGGGGAGTGAACGGGAGATCTGATTTGCCAGACGGTGGGGAGTTGTGTAGTAGTGACTGGGTGACCTGATTTGCCAGACGGTGGGAAGTTGTGAGGTAGTGACCGGGTGACCGGATTTGCTAGATAATGAGCAATTGTGTGGTAGTGACCGGGTGACCTGATTTGCCAGATGGTGAGGACTGACTGGGAGACCTGATTTGACAGACAGTGGGGAGTGAACGGGAGATCTGATTTGCCAGACGGTGGGGAGTTGTGTGGTAGTGACTGGGTGAGCCGTTTTACCAGACGGTGGGAAGTTGTGAGGTAGTGACCGGGTGACCTGATTTGCTAGACGGTCGGGACTGACTGGGAGACCTGATTTGACAGACAGTGGGGAGTGAACGGGAGATCTGATTTGCGAGACGGTGGGGAGTTGTGTGGGAAGTGACGGGGTGATCTGATTTGCCAGACGGTGGGGAGTTGTGCGGGTAGTGACTGGGTGACCGGATTTGCTAGATGGTGAGCAATTGTGTGGTAGTGACTGGGTGACATGATTTGCCAGGGATTGGGGGAGTTGTTTGGGTAGTGACTGGGTGACCTGATTTGCCAGGGATTGGGGGAGTTGTGTGGGTAGTAACTGGGTGACCTGATTTGCCAGGGATTGGGGGAGTTGTGTGGGTAGTGACTAGGTGACCTGATTTGCCAGACAGTGGGAATTTGTGTGGGAGTGACTGGGTGACCGGATTTGCCAGATGGTGGGCTTCTGTTCCAATCTGTTCTTTTCAGAGGGTTGAAGAGACTTGCCCCTGCTAGGATTTCACTTTGTTGTGGTGGCGAGGCTTGTAATTTTCTGAGATCTAGAGAGCATGCCCTTTGGGGCTTATCTCCTGATAGGTCACCCATGCTGGTGAGGTCAATGGGAAGACAGAGCAATTCAACCAAGACCTCAGTGTTGGAGCTGCTGCAGAAATGATGACACATCACAAGAGAAGTCTGCAGCTTGAAAGATCCAAAGTTGTCTTGCGCTCCATACCACTGGG
Source organism: Hypanus sabinus (assembly GCF_030144855.1). NCBI lineage: Eukaryota > Metazoa > Chordata > Chondrichthyes > Myliobatiformes > Dasyatidae > Hypanus > Hypanus sabinus. Next base: position 676,158 of record NC_082726.1, on the reverse strand, counting down.
CTCTGACTCCAACTTGTTAAGGACTGATACCCATGCATCAAGATCCCCATGTTCAAAAAGTTGCACACAGGTGTTCTCCATTAAAGGAATCCATTTTCTCTTGGCCTCATTGCACCAGAATATTTGGATCCTAGATCAGTCTCTACAGACACCCGAGGACCCACCAGTAGCCAAGCCTTAGGAGAACACCGTACTTGATTAGCATGCTCAGACTACTGCTACAAGAGACCTGTGCAATCATCAACCAGTTTTAGAGAAACCTTTTCGTGGGAGAGGGTGTGACTTTAATTTGGTTTATTGCTCTTTGTAAATTCACTCATTTCATTGAAGTGTTGTTGCTGTTTTTTAATGGCTGACTTTCTGGTATAGCACACCATTTTGAACTGCCTTTTGTGTATTGTTCTTTTCGTTGTCTGCCTTTTGGTTTGAAAGATGTAGCACTGCTGCATAGAGCTCCGTGGACCCTTCAGACACAGGGTTATGAATTATGGCTGGTGGAGCTGGTCAAAGTCTCATCGTTCACAGTTTTGCACAGGTCACAGTCCAGCCTCTGGGATTAAGGCCTTTATTTAGGAAACCTCTTGCCTGAACTTTGTCTGTTTCCTGCTTTGAGTTTGTGTACAATCATATCATGTACAGAAATGAAACCAAATCTATAAACTTCTGCTTCATAAAGGAGAATTTGTAAGTTGGTGTTGAGACCAGTGTCTTCACCAAAAACATGGTAGGAAGTTGATATTGCAGACTGGACTGCAGATGCTGAAGTTTGCAACATAAACAACCTGCAAGAGGAACTATGCAGTTCAACAGCATCTTGGTTAGGGGATAGAGAGGGCTTGTTTGAGGGGGGTGAGAAAGGGTTGTTCAAGGATTGGGGGGGCTCAGTCAGGGGGTGGGGGGCTTGTTCGGGTGTGGGGGTTTGTTCAAAGGGTTGGAGGGGCTTGTTTGGGGGATGGGGAAGGGGTTGTTCAGGGGCTGTGGAGGGTTTCATCAGCAGGTTCTGAGGGCTTGTCAGTTGTATGGGGAGGGTATGTTCATGGGGATGTGGGGAGAAGTTGTTCAGGGGGTAGGGAGAGGTTTTGTTCAGGTGATGGGGAGGAGTTATTCAGGGGTGTATGGGGAGGAGTTATTCAGGGGTGTATGGGGATGGGATTTTTGGGGTGTGGAGAGGGGTTGTTCTCAGGGTGAGGAGAAGTTGTTCATGGGGATGGGGAGGAGTTGTTCAGGGGTGTCGGGGAGACGGTGTTCAGGGGGTGTGTGGGGGGAGAGGTTGTTCAGGGGTGTATGGGGGAGAGGTTGTTCAGGGGTGTCGGGGAGACGGTGTTCAGAGTGTGGTGGGGAGAGGTTGTTCAGGGTGTGGGGGGAGTCATTCAGGTGTCGGGGAGATGGTGTTCAGGGGTGTGGGGGGAGACGTTGTTCAGGGTGTGGGGGGAGTTGTTCAGGGTGTGTGGGGGAGATGTTGTTCAGGGTGTGTGGGGGAGAGGTTGTTCAGGGTGTGTGGGGGAGATGTTGTTCAGGGTGTGGGGGGGGAGTTGTTCAAGGGTGTGGGGGGGAGACGTTGTTCAGGGGTGTGGGGGGAGACGTTGTTCAGGGTGTGTGGGAGAGGTTGTTCAGGGTGTGTGGGGGAGATGTTGTTCAGGGGTGCGGGGGAGAGGTTGTTCAGGGTGTGGGGGAGTGGTTGTTCAGGGTGTGGGGGGGAGATGTTGTTCGGGTGTGGGGGGGGAGATGTTGTTCAGGGTGTGTGGGGGAGACGTTGTTCAGGGGTGTGGGGGGGAGACGTTGTTCAGGGTGTGCGGGGAGACATTGTTCAGGGGTGTGGGGAAGATGTTCAGGGGTGTGGGGGAATGGTTGTTCAGGGTGTGGGGGGGAGATGTTGTTCAGGGTGTGGGGGTGAGATGTTCAGGGTGTGTGGGGGAGACGTTGTTCAGGGGTGTGGGGGGAGATGTTGTTCAGGGGTGTGGGGGGAGACGTTGTTTGGTGGTGTGCGGGGAAGAGGTTCAGGGGTGTGGGGGAGACATTGTTCAGGGGTGTGGGGAAGATGTTCAGGGGTGTGGGGGAGACGTTGTTCAGGTGTGTGGGGGGGAGACGTTGTTCGGGGGTGTGGGGGGGAGACGTTGTTTGGGGGTGTGGGGGGGAGACGTTGTTCAGGGGTGTGGGGGAGATGTTGTTCAGGGGTGTGTGGGGGGAGAAGTTGTTCAGGGGTGTGTGGGGGGAGAAGTTGTTCAGGGGTGTGTGGGGGAGACGTTGTTCAGGGGTGTGGGGGGAGACATTGTTCAGGGGTGTGTGGGGGAGACGTTGTTCAGGGGTGTGTGGGGGGAGACATTGTACAGGGTGTGTGTGGGGGGAGACGTTGTTCAGGGGTGTGTGGGGGGGAGACGTTGTTCAGGGTGTGGGGGGGAGTTGTTCAGGGTGTGTGGGGGGGAGTTGTTCAGGGGTGTTGGGGGGAGTTGTTCAGGGGTGTGGGGGAGATGTTGTTCAGGGTGTGTGGGGGAGATGTAGATCAGGGGTGTGTGGGGGAGATGTTGTTCAGGGTGTGTGGGGGAGATGTTGTTCAGGATGTGGGGGGGAGTTGTTCAGGGTGTGGGGGGGGAGTTGTTCAGGGGTGTGGGGGGGAGTTCTTCAGGGGTGTGGGGGAGACGTTGTTCAGGGGTGTGGGGGGAGACGTTGTTCAGGGTGTGGGGGAGAGGTTGTTCAGTGTATGTGGGGGAGATGTTGAGGGGTGTGGGGGAGATGTTGTTCAGGGTGTGGGGGAGTGGTTGTTAAGGGTGTGGGGGGGTAGATGTTGTTCAGGGTGTGGGGGGGAGACGTTGTTCAGGGGTGTGGGGGGAGACATTGCTCAGGGGTGTGGGGGGAGACATTGTTCAGGGTGTGTGGGGGAGTGGTTGTTCAGGGTGTGGGGGGAGACGTTGTTCAGGGTGTGGGGGGGAGACGTTGTTCAGGGTGTGTGGGGGAGACGTTGTTCAGTGTGTGGGGGGAGACGTTGTTCAGTGGGTGTGGGGGAGACATTGTTCAGGGGTGTGGGGGGGAGATGTTGTTCAGGGGTGTGGGGGAGACGTTGTTCAGGGGTGTGGGGTAGATGTTGTTCAGGGTGTGGGGGAGTGGTTGTTCAGGGTGTGGGGGGGAGATGTTGTTCAGGGTGTGGGCGGAGACGTTCAGGGTGTGGGGGGAGTTGTTCAGGGGTGTGGGGGAGACGTTGTTTGGGGGTGTGTGGGGGAGAGGTTCAGGGGTGTGGGGGGAGACATTGTTCAGGGGTGTGGGGGAGATGTTGTTCAGGGGGTGTGGGGGAGATGTTGTTCAGGGTGTGGGGGAGTGGTTGTTCAGGGTGTGAGGGGGAGATGTTGTTCAGTGGGTGTGGGGGGGAGACGTTGTTCAGGGGTGTGGGGGGGAAACGTTTTTCAGGGGTGTGGGGGGGAGACGTTGTTCAGGGGTGTGGGGGAGACGTTGTTCAGGGGTGTGGGGTAGACCTTGTTCAGGGGTGTGGGGTAGACCTTGTTCAGGGTGTGGGGGGAGTGGTTGTTCAGGGTGTGGGGGAGTGGTTGTTAAGGGTGTGGGGGGGTAGATGTTGTTCAGGGTGTGGGGGGGAGACGTTGTTCAGGGGTGTGGGGGGAGACATTGCTCAGGGGTGTGGGGGGAGACATTGTTCAGGGTGTGGGGGGGAGACGTTGTTCAGGGTGTGTGGGGGAGACGTTGTTCAGTGTGTGGGGGGAGACGTTGTTCAGGGGTGTGGGGGAGACATTGTTCAGTGGGTGTGGGGGAGACGTTGTTCAGCAGTGTGGGGGGGAGATGCTGTTCAGGGGTGTGGGGGAGACGTTGTTCAGGGGTGTGGGGTAGATGTTGTTCAGGGTGTGGGGGAGTGGTTGTTCAGGGTGTGGGGGGGAGATGTTGTTCAGGGTGTGGGCGGAGACGTTCAGGGTGTGGGGGGAGTTGTTCAGGGGTGTGGGGGAGACGTTGTTCAGGGGTGTGGGGGAGATGTTGTTCAGGGGGTGTGGGGGAGATGTTGTTCAGGGTGTGGGGGAGTGGTTGTTAAGGGTGTGGGGGGGTAGATGTTGTTCAGGGGTGTGTGGGGGAGATGTTGTTCAGGGTGTTGGGGGGGAGATGTTGTTCAGGATGTGGGGGGGAGTTGTTGTTCAGGGTGTGGGGGGAGACGTTGTTCAGGGTGTGGGGGAGAGGTTGTTCAGTGTGTGTGGGGGAGATGTTGAGGGGTGTGGGGGAGATGTTGTTCAGGGTGTGGGGGAGTGGTTGTTAAGGGTGTGGGGGGGTAGATGTTGTTCAGGGTGTGGGGGGGAGACATTGTTCAGGGTGTGTGGGGGGGTGGTTGTTCAGGGTGTGGGGGGAGACGTTGTTCAGGGTGTGGGGGGAGACGTTGTTCAGGGTGTGTGGGGGAGACATTGTTCAGTGTGTGGGGGGAGACGTTGTTCAGTGGGTGTGCGGGAGACGTTGTTCAGGGGTGTGGGGGGGAGATGTTGTTCAGGGGTGTGGGGGAGACGTTGTTCAGGGGTGTGGGGTAGATGTTGTTCAGGGTGTGGGGGAGTGGTTGTTCAGGGTGTGGGGGAGTGGTTGTTCAGGGTGTGGGGGGGAGATGTTGTTCAGGGTGTGGGCGGAGACGTTCAGGGTGTGGAGGAAGTTGTTCAGGGGTGTGGGGGAGACGTTGTTTGGGGGTGTGTGGGGGAGAGGTTCAGGGGTGTGGGGGGAGACATTGTTCAGGGGTGTGGGGGAGATGTTGTTCAGGGGGTGTGGGGGAGATGTTGTTCAGGGTGTGGGGGAGTGGTTGTTCAGGGTGTGGGGGGGAGATGTTGTTCAGTGGGTGTGGGGGAGACGTTGTTCAGGGGTGTGGGGGGGAAACGTTATTCAGGGGTGTGGGGGGGAGACGTTGTTCAGGGGTGTGGGGGAGATGTTGTTCAGGGGTGTGGGGTAGACCTTGTTCAGGGTGTGGGGGGAGTGGTTGTTCAGGGTGTGGGGGAGTGGTTGTTAAGGGTGTGGGGGGGTAGATGTTGTTCAGGGTGTGGGGGGGAGACGTTGTTCAGGGGTGTGGGGGGAGACATTGCTCAGGGGTGTGGGGGGAGACATTGTTCAGGGTGTGTGGGGGAGTGGTTGTTCAGGGTGTGGGGGGAGACGTTGTTCAGGGTGTGGGGGGGAGACGTTGTTCAGGGGTGTGGGGGAGATGTTGTTCAGGGGGTGTGGGGGAGATGTTGTTCAGGGTGTGGGGGAGTGGTTGTTCAGGGTGTGGGGGGGAGATGTTGTTCAGTGGGTGTGGGGGAGACGTTGTTCAGGGGTGTGGGGGGGAAACGTTATTCAGGGGTGTGGGGGGGAGACGTTGTTCAGGGGTGTGGGGTAGACCTTGTTCAGGGTGTGGGGGAGTGGTTGTTCAGGGTGTGGGGGGGAGATGTTGTTCAGGGTGTGGGGGGGAGATGTTGTTCAGTGGGTGTGGGGGAGACGTTGTTCAGGGTGTGGGGGGAGACGTTGTTCAGGGTGTGGGGGGAGTTGTTCAGGGTGTCTGGGGGAGATGTTGTTCAGGGTGTGTGGGGGAGACGTTGTTCAGTGGTGTGGGGGAGACATTGTTTGGGGGTGTGTGGGGGAGAGGTTCAGGGGTGTGGGGGAGATGTTGTTCAGGGTGTGGGGGAGTGGTTGTTCAGGGTGTGGGGGGGAGATGTTGTTCAGGGTGTGGGGGGAAGATGTTGTTCAGGGGTGTGGGGGGAGACATTGTTCAGGGGTGTGGGGGGAGACATTGTTCAGGGTGTGTGGGGGAGTGGTTGTTCAGGGTGTGTGGGGGGGGAGTGGTTGTTCAGGGTGTGGGGGGGAGTGGTTGTTCAGGGTGTGGGGGGAGTTGTTGTTCAGGGTGTGGTGGGAGACATTGTTCAGGCGTGTGGGGAAGATGTTCAGGGGTGTGGGGGAATGGTTGTTCAGGGTGTGGGGGGGAGATGTTGTTCAGGGGTGTGGGGAGAGACATTGTTCAGGGGTGTGGGGGGAGACATTGTTCAGGGTGTGGGGGGGAGATGTTGTTCAGGGGTGTGTGGGGGGGAGATGTTGTTCAGGGTGGGTGGGGGAGACGTTGTTCAGGGGTGTGGGGGGGAGATGTTGTTTGGGGGTGTGCGGGGAAGAGGTTCAGGGGTGTGGGGGAGACATTGTTCAGGGGTGTGGGGAAGATGTTCAGGAGTGTGGGTGAGTGGTTGTTCAGGGTGTGTGGGGGAGACGTTGTTCAGGGGTGTGGGGGGAGACGTTGTTCGGGGGTGTGGGGGGGAGACGTTGTTCAGGGTGTGTGGTGGAGACGTTGTTCAGGGTGTGGGGGAGACATTGTTCAGGGGTGTGTGGGGGGAGACGTTGTTCAGGGTGTTGGGGGGAGTTGTTCAGGGGTGTGGGGGAGATGTTGTTCAGGGGTGTGGGGGGAGATGTTGTTCAGGGGTGTGTGGGAGGAGACGTGGTTCAGGGTGTGGGGGGGGTGTTGTTCAGGGTGTGTGGGGGGGAGTTGTTCAGGGGTGCTGGGGGGAGTTGTTCAGGGGTGTGGGGGAGATGTTGTTCAAGGGTGTGGGGGAGATGTTGTTCAAGGGTGTGGGGGGAGACGTTGTTCAGGGGTGTGGGGGGAGACGTTGTTCAGGGGTGTGGGGGGGAGATGTTGTTCAGGGTGTGTGGGGGAGATGTTGTTCAGGGGTGTGGGGGAGAGGTTGTTCAGGGTGTGTGGGGGAGATGTTGTTCAGGGTGTGAGGGGAGTCGTTCAAGGTGTGTGGGGGAGATGTTGTTCAGGGGTGTGTGGGGGAGATGTTGTTCAGGGGTGTGTGGGGGAGATGTAGAGGGGTGTGGGGGAGATGTTGTTCAGGGGTGTGGGGGGAGATGTTGTTCAAGGGTGTGGGGGGAGACGTTGTTCAGGGGTGTGGGGGGGAGATGTTGTTCAGGGTGTGTGGGGGAGATGTTGTTCAGGGGTGTGGGGGAGAGGTTGTTCAGGGTGTGTGGGGGAGATGTTGTTCAGGGTGTGAGGGGAGTCGTTCAAGGTGTGTGGGGGAGATGTTGTTCAGGGGTGTGTGGGGGAGATGTTGTTCAGGGGTGTGGGGGGAGACATTGTTTGGGGGGGTGTGGGGGAGTGGTTGTTCAGGGTGTGGGGGGGAGATGTTGTTCAGTGGGTGTGGGGGAGACGTTGTTCAGGGGTGTGGGGGGGAAACGTTATTCAGGGGTGTGGGGGGGAGACGTTGTTCAGGGGTGTGGGGGGGAGATGTTGTTCAGGGTGTGTGGGGGAGATGTTGTTCAGGGGTGTGGGGGAGAGGTTGTTCAGGGTGTGTGGGGGAGATGTTGTTCAGGGTGTGAGGGGAGTCGTTCAAGGTGTGTGGGGGAGATGTTGTTCAGGGGTGTGTGGGGGAGACGTTGTTCAGGGGTGTGGGGGGAGACATTGTTTGGGGGTGTGTGGGGGAGAGGTTCAGGGGTGTGGGGGGAGACATTGTTCAGGGTGTGTGGGGGAGATGTTGTTCAGGGTGTGGTGGGAGACGTTGTTCAGGGTGTGGGGGGAGACGTTGTTCAGGGTGTGTGGTGGAGACGTTGTTCGGGGGTGTGGGGGGGAGACGTTGTTTGGGGGTGTGTGGGGGAGACATTGTTCAGGGGTGTGTGGGGGAGACTTTGTTCAGGGGTGTGTGGGGGGAGACGTTGTTCAGGGTGCTGGGGGGAGTTGTTCAGGGGTGTGGGGGAGATGTTGTTCAGGGGTGTGGGGGGAGACGTTGTTCAGGGGTGTGTGGGAGGAGACGTTTTTCAGGGTGTGGGGGGGGAGTTGTTCAGGGTGTGTGGGGGGGAGTTGTTCAGGGGTGTTGGGGGGAGTTGTTCAGGGGTGTGGGTGAGATGTTGTTCAGGGGTGTGGGGGGGAGATGTTGTTCAGGGGTGTGGGGGGGAGACGTTGTTTGGGGGTGTGTGGGGAAGAGGTTCAGGGGTGTGGGGGAGACATTGTTCAGGGGTGTGGGGAAGATGTTCAGGGGTGTGGGGGAGTGGTTGTTCAGGGTGTGTGGGGGAGATGTTGTTCAGGGTGTGAGGGGAGTCGTTCAAGGTGTGTGGGGGAGATGTTGTTCAGGGGTGTGTGGGGGAGATGTTGTTCAGGGTGTGTGGGGGAGATGTTGTTCAGGGTGTGGGAGGGAGTTGTTCAGGGGTGTGGGGGAGATGTTGTTCAGGATGTGGGGGGGAGTTGTTGTTTAGGGTGTGGGGGAGACGTTGTTCAGGGGTGTGGGGGGAGACATTGTTTGGGGGTGTGTGGGGGAGAGGTTCAGGGGTGTGGGGGGAGACATTGTTCAGGGTGTGTGGGGGAGATGTTGTTCAGGGTGTGGTGGGAGACGTTGTTCAGGGTGTGGGGGGAGACGTTGTTCAGGGTGTGTGGTGGAGACGTTGTTCGGGGGTGTGGGGGGGAGACGTTGTTTGTGGGTGTGTGGGGGAGACATTGTTCAGGGGTGTGTGGGGGAGACTTTGTTCAGGGGTGTGTGGGGGGAGACGTTGTTCAGGGTGCTGGGGGGAGTTGTTCAGGGGTGTGGGGGAGATGTTGTTCAGGGGTGTGGGGGGAGACGTTGTTCAGGGGTGTGTGGGAGGAGACGTTTTTCAGGGTGTGGGGGGGGAGTTGTTCAGGGTGTGTGGGGGGGAGTTGTTCAGGGGTGTTGGGGGGAGTTGTTCAGGGGTGTGGGTGAGATGTTGTTCAGGGGTGTGGGGGGGAGATGTTGTTCAGGGGTGTGGGGGGGAGACGTTGTTTGGGGGTGTGTGGGGAAGAGGTTCAGGGGTGTGGGGGAGACATTGTTCAGGGGTGTGGGGAAGATGTTCAGGGGTGTGGGGGAGTGGTTGTTCAGGGTGTGTGGGGGAGACGTTGTTCAGGGGTGTGGGGGGGAGACATTGTTCGGGGGTGTGGGGGGGAGACGTTGTTTCGGGGTGTGTGGGGGAGAAGTTGTTCAGGGGTGTGGGGGAGATGTTGTTCAGGGGTGTGTGGGGGGAGACGTTGTTCAGGGGTGTGTGGGGGAGACGTTGTTCAGGGGTGTGGGGAGAGACGTTGTTCAGGGGTGTGGGGAGAGACGTTGTTCAGGTGTGTGTGGGGGAGACGTTGTTCAGGGGTGTGTGGGGGGAGACGTTGTTCAGGGTGTTGGGGGGAGTTGTTCAGGGGTGTGGGGGAGATGTTGTTCAGGGGTGTGGGGGGAGATGTTGTTCAGGGGTGTGTGGGAGGAGACGTGGTTCAGGGTGTGGGGGGGGAGTTGTTCAGGGTGTGTGTGGGGGAGTTGTTCAGGGGTGCTGGGGGGAGTTGTTCAGGGGTGTGGGGGAGATGCTGTTCAGGGGTGTGGGGTAGATGTTGTTCAGGGTGTGGGGGAGTGGTTGTTCAGGGTGTGGGGGAGTGGTTGTTCAGGGTGTGGGGGGGAGATGTTGTTCAGGGTGTGTGCGGAGACGTTCAGGGTGTGGAGGAAGTTGTTCAGGGGTGTGGGGGAGACGTTGTTTGGGGGTGTGTGGGGGAGAGGTTCAGGGGTGTGGGGGGAGACATTGTTCAGGGGTGTGGGGGAGATGTTGTTCAGGGGGTGTGGGGGAGATGTTGTTCAGGGTGTGGGGGAGTGGTTGTTCAGGGTGTGGGGGGGAGATGTTGTTCAGTGGGTGTGGGGGAGACGTTGTTCAGGGGTGTGGGGGGGAAACGTTATTCAGGGGTGTGGGGGGGAGACGTTGTTCAGGGGTGTGGGGGAGACGATGTTCAGGGGTGTGGGGTAGACCTTGTTCAGGGTGTGGGGGGAGTGGTTGTTCAGGATGTGGGGGAGTGGTTGTTAAGGGTGTGGGGGGGTAGATGTTGTTCAGGGTGTGGGGGGGAGACGTTGTTCAGGGGTGTGGGGGGAGACATTGCTCATGGGTGTGGGGGGAGACATTGTTCAGGGTGTGTGGGGGAGTGGTTTTTCAGGGTGTGGGGGGAGACGTTGTTCAGGGTGTGGGGGGGGACGTTGTTCAGGGTGTGTGGGGGAGACATTGTTCAGTGTGTGGGGGGAGTCGTTGTTCAGGGGTGTGGGGGAGACATTGTTCAGTGGGTGTGGGGGAGACGTTGTTCAGCAGTGTGGGGGGGAGATGTTGTTCAGGGGTGTGGGGGAGACGTTGTTCAGGGGTGTGGGGTAGATGTTGTTCAGGGTGTGGGGGAGTGGTTGTTCAGGGTGTGGGGGGGAGATGTTGTTCAGTGTGTGGGCGGAGACGTTCAGGGTGTGGGGGGAGTTGTTCAGGGGTGTGGGGGAGACGTTGTTCAGGGGTGTGGGGGAGATGTTGTTCAGGGGGTGTGGGGGAGATGTTGTTCAGGGTGTGGGGGAGTGGTTGTTCAGGGTGTGGGGGGGAGATGTTGTTCAGTGGGTGTGGGGGAGACGTTGTTCAGGGGTGTGGGGGGGAAACGTTATTCAGGGGTGTGGGGGGGAGACGTTGTTCAGGGGTGTGGGGGAGACGTTGTTCAGGGGTGTGGGGTAGACCTTGTTCAGGGTGTGGGGGAGTGGTTGTTCATGGTGTGGGGGGGAGATGTTGTTCAGGGTGTGGGGGGAGACGTTGTTCAGGGTGTGGGGGGAGACGTTGTTCAGGGTGTGGGGGGAGTTGTTCAGGGTGTCTGGGGGAGATGTTGTTCAGGGTGTGTGGGGGAGACGTTGTTCAGTGGTGTGGGGGAGACATTGTTTGGGGGTGTGTGGGGGAGAGGTTCAGGGGTGTGGGGGAGATGTTGTTCAGGGTGTGGGGGAGTGGTTGTTCAGGGGTGTGGGGGAATGGTTGTTCAGGGTGTGGGGGGGAGATGTAGTTCAGGGGTGTGGGGGGAGTCATTGTTCAGGGGTGTGGGGGGAGACATTGTTCAGGGTGTGGGGGGGAGATGTTGTTCAGGGGTGTGTGGGGGGGGAGATGTTGTTCAGGGTGGGTGGGGGAGACGTTGTTCAGGGGTGTGGGGGGGAGACGTTGTTTGGGGGTGTGCGGGGAAGAGGTTCAGGGGTGTGGGGGAGACATTGTTCAGGGGTGTGGGGAAGATGTTCAGGAGTGTGGGTGAGTGGTTGTTCAGGGTGTGTGGGGGAGACGTTGTTCAGGGGTGTGGGGGGAGACGTTGTTCGGGGGTGTGGGGGGGAGACGTTGTTCAGGGTGTGTGGGGGAGACGTTGTTCAGGGTGTGGGGGAGACATTGTTCAGGGGTGTGTGGGGGAGACGTTGTTCAGGGGTGTGTGGGGGGAGACGTTGTTCAGGGTGTTGAGGGGAGTTGTTCAGGGGTGTGGGGGAGATGTTGTTCAGGGGTGTGGGGGGAGACGTTGTTCAGGGGTGTGTGGGAGGAGACGTTGTTCAGGGTGTGGGGGGGGAGTTGTTCAGGGTGTGTTGGGGGGAGTTGTTCAGGGGTGTTGGGGGGAGTTGTTCAGGGGTGTTGGGGGGAGTTGTTCAGGGGTGTGGGTGAGATGTTGTTCAGGGGTGTGGGGGGGAGATGTTGTTCAGGGGTGTGGGGGGGAGACGTTGTTTGGGGGTGTGCGGGGAAGAGGTTCAGGGGTGTGGGGGAGACATTGTTCAGGGGAGTGGGGAAGATGTTCCGGGGTGTGGGGGAGTGGTTGTTCAGGGTGTTGGGGGGAGTTGTTCAGGGGTGTGGGGGAGATGTTGAGGGGTGTGGGGGAGATGTTGTTCAGGGTGTGGGGGAGTGGTTGTTAAGGGTGTGGGGGGGTAGATGTTGTTCAGGGTGTGGGGGGGAGACATTGTTCAGGGTGTGTGGGGGGGTGGTTGTTCAGGGTGTGGGGGGAGACGTTGTTCAGGGTGTGGGGGGAGACGTTGTTCAGGGTGTGTGGGGGAGACATTGTTCAGTGTGTGGGGGGAGACGTTGTTCAGTGGGTGTGCGGGAGACGTTGTTCAGGGGTGTGGGGGGGAGATGTTGTTCAGGGGTGTGGGGGAGACGTTGTTCAGGGGTGTGGGGTAGATGTTGTTCAGGGTGTGGGGGAGTGGTTGTTCAGGGTGTGGGGGAGTGGTTGTTCAGGGTGTGGGGGGGAGATGTTGTTCAGGGTGTGGGCGGAGACGTTCAGGGTGTGGAGGAAGTTGTTCAGGGGTGTGGGGGAGACGTTGTTTGGGGGTGTGTGGGGGAGAGGTTCAGGGGTGTGGGGGGAGACATTGTTCAGGGGTGTGGGGGAGATGTTGTTCAGGGGGTGTGGGGGAGATGTTGTTCAGGGTGTGGGGGAGTGGTTGTTCAGGGTGTGGGGGGGAGATGTTGTTCAGTGGGTGTGGGGGAGACGTTGTTCAGGGGTGTGGGGGGGAAACGTTATTCAGGGGTGTGGGGGGGAGACGTTGTTCAGGGGTGTGGGGGAGATGTTGTTCAGGGGTGTGGGGTAGACCTTGTTCAGGGTGTGGGGGGAGTGGTTGTTCAGGGTGTGGGGGAGTGGTTGTTAAGGGTGTGGGGGGGTAGATGTTGTTCAGGGTGTGGGGGGGAGACGTTGTTCAGGGGTGTGGGGGGAGACATTGCTCAGGGGTGTGGGGGGAGACATTGTTCAGGGTGTGTGGGGGAGTGGTTGTTCAGGGTGTGGGGGGAGACGTTGTTCAGGGTGTGGGGGGGAGACGTTGTTCAGGGGTGTGGGGGAGATGTTGTTCAGGGGGTGTGGGGGAGATGTTGTTCAGGGTGTGGGGGAGTGGTTGTTCAGGGTGTGGGGGGGAGATGTTGTTCAGTGGGTGTGGGGGAGACGTTGTTCAGGGGTGTGGGGGGGAAACGTTATTCAGGGGTGTGGGGGGGAGACGTTGTTCAGGGGTGTGGGGTAGACCTTGTTCAGGGTGTGGGGGAGTGGTTGTTCAGGGTGTGGGGGGGAGATGTTGTTCATGGTGTGGGGGGAGACGTTGTTCAGGGTGTGGGGGGAGACGTTGTTCAGGGTGTGGGGGGAGTTGTTCAGGGTGTCTGGGGGAGATGTTGTTCAGGGTGTGTGGGGGAGACGTTGTTCAGTGGTGTGGGGGAGACATTGTTTGGGGGTGTGTGGGGGAGAGGTTCAGGGGTGTGGGGGAGATGTTGTTCAGGGTGTGGGGGAGTGGTTGTTCAGGGTGTGGGGGGGAGATGTTGTTCAGGGTGTGGGGGGAAGATGTTGTTCAGGGGTGTGGGGGGAGACATTGTTCAGGGGTGTGGGGGGAGACATTGTTCAGGGTGTGTGGGGGAGTGGTTGTTCAGGGTGTGTGGGGGGGGAGTGGTTGTTCAGGGTGTGGGGGGGAGTGGTTGTTCAGGGTGTGGGGGGAGTTGTTGTTCAGGGTGTGGTGGGAGACATTGTTCAGGCGTGTGGGGAAGATGTTCAGGGGTGTGGGGGAATGGTTGTTCAGGGTGTGGGGGGGAGATGTTGTTCAGGGGTGTGGGGAGAGACATTGTTCAGGGGTGTGGGGGGAGACATTGTACAGGGTGTGGGGGGGAGATGTTGTTCAGGGGTGTGTGGGGGGGAGATGTTGTTCAGGGTGGGTGGGGGAGACGTTGTTCAGGGGTGTGGGGGGGAGACGTTGTTTGGGGGTGTGCGGGGAAGAGGTTCAGGGGTGTGGGGGAGACATTGTTCAGGGGTGTGGGGAAGATGTTCAGGAGTGTGGGTGAGTGGTTGTTCAGGGTGTGTGGGGGAGACGTTGTTCAGGGGTGTGGGGGGAGACGTTGTTCGGGGGTGTGGGGGGGAGACGTTGTTCAGGGTGTGTGGTGGAGACGTTGTTCAGGGTGTGGGGGAGACATTGTTCAGGGGTGTGTGGGGGGAGACGTTGTTCAGGGTGTTGGGGGGAGTTGTTCAGGGGTGTGGGGGAGATGTTGTTCAGGGGTGTGGGGGGAGATGTTGTTCAGGGGTGTGTGGGAGGAGACGTGGTTCAGGGTGTGGGGGGGGTGTTGTTCAGGGTGTGTGGGGGGGAGTTGTTCAGGGGTGCTGGGGGGAGTTGTTCAGGGGTGTGGGGGAGATGTTGTTCAAGGGTGTGGGGGAGATGTTGTTCAAGGGTGTGGGGGGAGACGTTGTTCCGGGGTGTGGGGGGAGACGTTGTTCAGGGGTGTGGGGGGGAGATGTTGTTCAGGGTGTGTGGGGGAGATGTTGTTCAGGGGTGTGGGGGAGAGGTTGTTCAGGGTGTGTGGGGGAGATGTTGTTCAGGGTGTGAGGGGAGTCGTTCAAGGTGTGTGGGGGAGATGTTGTTCAGGGGTGTGTGGGGGAGATGTTGTTCAGGGGTGTGTGGGGGAGATGTAGAGGGGTGTGGGGGAGATGTTGTTCAGGGGTGTGGGGGGAGATGTTGTTCAAGGGTGTGGGGGGAGACGTTGTTCAGGGGTGTGGGGGGGAGATGTTGTTCAGGGTGTGTGGGGGAGATGTTGTTCAGGGGTGTGGGGAGAGGTTGTTCAGGGTGTGTGGGGGAGATGTTGTTCAGGGTGTGAGGGGAGTCGTTCAAGGTGTGTGGGGGAGATGTTGTTCAGGGGTGTGTGGGGGAGATGTTGTTCAGGGTGTGTGGGGGGAGATGTTGTTCAGGGTGTGGGAGGAGTTGTTCAGGGGTGTGGGGGAGATGTTGTTCAGGATGTGGGGGGGAGTTGTTGTTTAGGGTGTGGGGGAGACGTTGTTCAGGGGTGTGGGGGGAGACATTGTTTGGGGGTGTGTGGGGGAGAGGTTCAGGGGTGTGGGGGGAGACATTGTTCAGGGTGTGTGGGCGGAGATGTTGTTCAGGGTGTGGTGGGAGACGTTGTTCAGGGTGTGGGGGGAGACGTTGTTCAGGGTGTGTGGTGGAGACGTTGTTCGGGGGTGTGGGGGGGAGACGTTGTTTGGGGGTGTGTGGGGGAGACATTGTTCAGGGGTGTGTGGGGGAGACTTTGTTCAGGGGTGTGTGGGGGGAGACGTTGTTCAGGGTGCTGGGGGGAGTTGTTCAGGGGTGTGGGGGAGATGTTGTTCAGGGGTGTGGGGGGAGACGTTGTTCAGGGGTGTGTGGGAGGAGACGTTTTTCAGGGTGTGGGGGGGGAGTTGTTCAGGGTGTGTGGGGGGGAGTTGTTCAGGGGTGTTGGGGGGAGTTGTTCAGGGGTGTGGGTGAGATGTTGTTCAGGGTGTGGGGGGGAGATGTTGTTCAGGGTGTGGGGGGGAGACGTTGTTTGGGGTGTGTGGGGAAGAGGTTCAGGGGTGTGGGGGAGACATTGTTCAGGGGTGTGGGGAAGATGTTCAGGGGTGTGGGGGAGTGGTTGTTCAGGGTGTGTGGGGGAGATGTTGTTCAGGGTGTGAGGGGAGTCGTTCAAGGTGTGTGGGGGAGATGTTGTTCAGGGGTGTGTGGGGGAGATGTTGTTCAGGGTGTGTGGGGGAGATGTTGTTCAGGGTGTGGGAGGGAGTTGTTCAGGGGTGTGGGGGAGATGTTGTTCAGGATGTGGGGGGGAGTTGTTGTTTAGGGGTTGTGGGGAGACGTTGTTCAGGGGTGTGGGGGGAGACATTGTTTGGGGGTGTGTGGGGGAGAGGTTCAGGGTGTGGGGGGAGACATTGTTCAGGGTGTGTGGGGGAGATGTTGTTCAGGGTGTGTGGGAGACGTTGTTCAGGGTGTGGGGGGAGACGTTGTTCAGGGTGTGTGGTGGAGACGTTGTTCGGGGGTGTGGGGGGGAGACGTTGTTTGGGGGTGTGTGGGGGAGACATTGTTCAGGGGTGTGTGGGGGAGACTTTGTTCAGGGTGTGTGGGGGGAGACGTTGTTCAGGGTGCTGGGGGGAGTTGTTCAGGGGTGTGGGGGAGATGTTGTTCAGGGGTGTGGGGGGAGACGTTGTTCAGGGGTGTGTGGGAGGAGACGTTTTTCAGGGTGTGGGGGGGAGTTGTTCAGGGTGTGTGGGGGGGAGTTGTTCAGGGGTGTTGGGGGGAGTTGTTTCAGGGGTGTGGGTGAGATGTTGTTCAGGGGTGTGGGGGGGAGATGTTGTTCAGGGTGTGGGGGGGAGACGTTGTTTGGGGGTGTGTGGGGAAGAGGTTCAGGGGTGTGGGGAGACATTGTTCAGGGGTGTGGGGAAGATGTTCAGGGTGTGGGGGAGTGGTTGTTCAGGGTGTGTGGGGGAGACGTTGTTCAGGGGTGTGGGGGGGGGAGACATTGTTCGGGGGTGTGGGGGGGAGACGTTGTTTCGGGGTGTGTGGGGGAGAAGTTGTTCAGGGGTGTGGGGGAGATGTTGTTCAGGGGTGTGTGGGGGGAGACGTTGTTCAGGGGTGTGTGGGGGAGACGTTGTTCAGGGGTGTGGGGAGAGACGTTGTTCAGGGGTGTGGGGAGAGACGTTGTTCAGGTGTGTGTGGGGGAGACGTTGTTCAGGGGTGTGTGGGGGGAGACGTTGTTCAGGGTGTTGGGGGGAGTTGTTCAGGGGTGTGGGGGAGATGTTGTTCAGGGGTGTGGGGGGAGATGTTGTTCAGGGGTGTGTGGGAGGAGACGTGGTTCAGGGTGTGGGGGGGGAGTTGTTCAGGGTGTGTGTGGGGAGTTGTTCAGGGGTGCTGGGGGGAGTTGTTCAGGGGTGTGGGGGAGATGCTGTTCAGGGGTGTGGGGTAGATGTTGTTCAGGGTGTGGGGGAGTGGTTGTTCAGGGTGTGGGGGGAGTGGTTGTTCAGGGTGTGGGGGGGAGATGTTGTTCAGGGTGTGGGCGGAGACGTTCAGGGTGTGGAGGAAGTTGTTCAGGGGTGTGGGGGAGACGTTGTTTGGGGGTGTGTGGGGGAGAGGTTCAGGGTGTGGGGGGAGACATTGTTCAGGGGTGTGGGGGAGATGTTGTTCAGGGGGTGTGGGGGAGATGTTGTTCAGGGTGTGGGGGAGTGGTTGTTCAGGGTGTGGGGGGGAGATGTTGTTCAGTGGGTGTGGGGGAGACGTTGTTCAGGGGTGTGGGGGGGGAAACGTTATTCAGGGGTGTGGGGGGGAGACGTTGTTCAGGGGTGTGGGGGAGACGTTGTTCAGGGGTGTGGGGGTAGACCTTGTTCAGGGTG